>NW_027128545.1:85000-103924 GCF_037325665.1 Littorina saxatilis
TCGCCCAGAGAGGGGACTAATCTAATCACATATTTACACGGATATTCACGTAGAAAAAAAGGTAGAGAAAAACAACAACATATGAATATTTACATATTACATATTATACACAAATATATGTGACGTAGTGAAAACAATGCTGAATACACATGCATGAGTAAATGTGTTATTAAAGCTTTTATAATGAACACTGACAGACAGAGAGAGAGAGAGAGAGAGAGAGAGAGAGAGAGAGAGAGAGAGAGAGAGAGAGAGAGAGAGAGAGAGAGAGAGAGAGAGAGAGAGAGAAGGAGAGAGATAGAGAGAGAGAGAGAGAGAGAGAGAGAGAGAGAGAGAAAGAGAGAGAGAGAGACAGACAGACAGACAGACAGACAGACAGACAGAACAGATTGAAGACTCGCATAATTTTGATCACTCTCATCCAAATTGAAATTGATTTTCTCATAAATGTCAAGGTTTCGTTCATTCTCAACATCGGATGATTCGGATTCTGTTTATGGCTGTATTGCGCAATGTGGCGGGTAGGTGTTGAACACGCGAAGCTTTGAAGATCACAATCGTTTACTGAAAAACATCTGGCTCTTGATAAGTATTTAAGTGGAAGCTGGTCGCGACAGTGTCGCTTTCACAAGCCGCGACAAAAGAGCAGACCACTAAGCATTGGTCCACTTAATCATTTACGACTCAGGGAACAGCCGATGTGACATACTCATCGGCATCTCAGATCTGAATAAGTTAAGTACGTGTGGAAAAAGTTACACAGAAAACAGGAAATTCAAAAACGGCGATCCTATTATTGTCTCTTCTCTGATGAAGTTAGCGCGGGAAAAAACCCCATTTATCGAGTTTTAAAAAAAAAGATGTTAATTCAATTCAATCCATTTAAATTCTGTCTGTTGGGGGCATCGTCACCGCATACAAAATGATATAGTAATGACAAATACATAAGCAAACGCTAAGATTGAGACTTATTACTTTGTTTTTATATCGATTACCCCAGACGGATACCGCGTGATCGAAACAAACATAGCCTACATTTGAAAGATCCGCATAGAAATCTTACGATCAAAAAAAGATCGATTTAAGGTCAGTTTTTCTTTTGGCCATTGTAAAGATATACTTATTTTACGTATGCCATTTCATTTAATCGTCGACAGTTACACCAAAAAGAGGGGCACACAGAGGCAGAGAAAGAGGGGGAGAGAGAGAGAGGCACACAGAGGCACAGAGAGAGAGACGGAGGGAGAGAGAGACGGAGGGAGAGAGAGAGAGAGAGAGAGAGAGAGAGAGAGATAGAGACGGAGGGGGAGAGAGAGAGACACGGAGGTGGAGAGAGCTCGAGAGAGAGGGAGGGAGGGAGGGAGGGAGAGAGAGAGAGAGAGAGAGAGAGAGAGAGACGGAGGGGGAGAGAGAGAGAGACGGAGGGGGAGAGAGAGAGAAAGAGAGAGGGAGGGAGGGAGGGAGAGAGAGAGAGAGAGAGAGAGAGAGAGACGGAGGGGGAGAGAGAGAGAGACGGAGGGGGAGAGAGAGAGAAAGAGAGAGGGAGGGAGGGAGAGAGAGAGAGAGAAAGAGAGAGAGACGGAGGGAGAGAGAGAGAGAGAGAGACGGAGGGGGAGAGAGCTCGAGAGAGAGGGAGGGAGGGAGGGAGGGAGGGAGAGAGAGATAGAGAGAGAGAGGCACATAGAGGCACAGAGAGAGAGACGGAGGGAGAGAGAGACGGAGCGAGACAGAGAGAGAGAGAGAGAGAGAGAGAGAGACGGAAGGGGAGAGAGAGAGAGGGAGGGAGGGAGAGAGAGAGAGAGAGAGAGAGAGAGAGAGAGAGAGAGAGAGAGAGAGAGAGAGAGAGAGAGAAAGGGAGACAGACAGACAGACAGAACAGATTGCTGACTCGCATAATTTTGATCACTCTCATCCAAATTGAAATTGATTTTCTCATAAATGTCAAGGTTTCGTTCATTCTCAACATCGGATGATTCGGATTCTGTTTATGGCTGTATTGCGCAATGTGGCGGGTAGGTGTTGAACACGCGAAGCTTTGAAGATCACAATCGTTTACTGGAAAACATCTGGCTCTTGATAAGTATATAAGTGGAAGATGGTCGCGACAGTGTCGCTTTCACAAGCCGCGACAAAAGAGCAGACCACTAAGCATTGGTCCACTTACTCATTTACGACTCAGGGAACAGCCGATGTGACATACTCATCGGCATCTCAGATCTGAATAAGTTAAGTACGTGTGGAAAAATTTACACAGAAAATAGGAAATTCAAAAGCGGCGATCCTGTTATTGTCTCTTCTCTGATGAAGTTAGCGCGGGAAACCCCCCCCCCCCATTTATCGAGTTTAAAAAAAAGAAGATTTTATATCAATTCAATTCATTTAAATTCTGTCTGTTGGGGGCATCGTCACCGCTATACAAAATGATATAGTAATGACAAATAAATAAGCAAACGCTAAGATTGAGACTTATTACTTTGTTTTTATATCGATTACCCCAGACGGATACCGCGTGATCGAAACAAACATATTTTACGTTTGTCATTTCCTTTAATCGTCGACAGTTACACCCAAAAGAGGGGCACACAGAGGCAGAGAAAGAGGGGGAGACAGAGAGAGGCACACAGAGGCACAGAGAGAGAGAGACGGAGGGAGAGAGAGACGGAGGGAGAGAGAGAGAGAGAGAGAGAGAGAGAGAGAGACGGAGGGAGAGAGAGAGAGAGACGGAGGGAGAGAGAGAGAGAGAGACGGAGGGGGGGGGGGGGGGAGAGCTCTAGAGAGAGGGAGGAAGGGAGAGAGAGAGAAAAGAGGGGCACAAAGAGGCAGAGAAGGAGAGAGAGGAAGTGAGAGAGAGAGGAACAAAGAGACAGCGAGAGAAAGAGAGAGAGAGAGAGGGGCACAAACATTCAGAGAGAGAGGGAGAGAGAGAGAGAGGCATATAGGGCGAGAGAGCTCTAGAGAGAGAGAGAGAGAGAGCTCTAGAGAGAGAGAGAGGGGGGGGGGAGAGAGAGAAGCACAATGAGGCACAGAGAGAGTATTGGTACAGACTTCGGTATTGTATTTCAGCTTGGTGGCTTGAAAATTAATTAATGACTTTGGTCATTAAAAATCTGAAAATTGTTAAAAAAATATTTTTTATATAAAACGATCCAAATTTACATTCATCTTATTCTTCATCACTTTCTGATTCTAAAAACATATAAATATGTTATATTTGGATTAAAAACAAGCTCTGAAAATTAAATATATAAAAATTATTATCAAAATTAAATTTTCGAAATCAATTTAAAAACACTTTCAGTTTATTCCTTGTCGGTTCCTGATTCCAAAAACTTATAGATATATGTTTGGATTAAAACACGCTCAGAAAGTTAAAACGAAGTACAGAAAAGCGTGCTATACTTCTTAGCGCAACTACTACCCCGCTCTTCTTGTCAATTTCACTGCCTTTGCAACGAGCGGTGGACTGACGATGTTACGAGTATACGGTCTTGCTGAAAAATTGCATTGCGTTCAGCTTCTTTCTGTGAGTTCGACAGCTTGACTAAATGTTGTATTTTCGCCTTACGCGACTTGTTTTATTTTGAGGTAATCGATAATAGCGTGGCATGAAAAACAATTTTGTGAAAACCCGGTGAAAACATATCGCTCCAATGAATGCTGTCCATCATGTGCGAGGCCGGGAAAAATGTTACACGTACGTATCGCATGAAAACGAAAAGTGTGAAGAGAAAACTGAAACTGAAAGGAATTAAAGCGGAGAAGTCGGTAACTCAGTCAACCAACCTCTAATAAAGTGACAAATAGTACTACACTATCGACTACTAAGGTTCATTTGCTTTTGTAACCAAGAAATTAGTTTTTGTTTTTAACGGCGCCATTAAGTTAAAAGAAATGCATCTTTTCTGGTCACGTTCACATTTAAATATTCAGCATTTACATTTAACGTATACTGCATCCCGGTATCAGCATGCTTTTAAACACAATAAAATAAAAACAGCAAACCATGAACATAAGTTAATGTCCTTGTAAATCTGTTTTGCTTCTTTCTTTATTTGTGTGGGGTGTTTTTTTTTTGCGTGTTTATTTTTGGGGGAGTATTTTATTGTTCCTCAAAAGCACTTTGGTCAATACCCCTTTAACTTTGAACTACCATTCAGTTTTAGGACTGAGTGCAAATCTTTTATTTTTGGACAACAACATGCACTGTTGGCGTTGATGTACAAAATTGATGATTGAGTACGTGTGTGTCGCCTAATAATAATGTAGCGGGAGAGCCCTGCTAGCTCAGAGTTGCAGGTACTCAGTGACCCCACCTTCCTTCTAGTCACCCCCCCTTTCCTGTAGATACCCCCATCCCCTCCCTTACAGCCAGCCCACAGCTATCACAGAAGATTAGTACCGAGTCTTTGAGAGACTGTAAAAGAGGCCGGCTCTGCGAGTCTCGTCAGTCAGCGCTGAATAAGTGCTTGCTCTCTTTCCCTCGTCTTTTTCTCTCTCTTTCTTACACGCTGCACAAGTGTGTACTCTGTCTCTGTTTCGTTGTTTGTTGTCTCTCAGCGTTGAACAAATGCTGTGTGTCTTGCTTGTTTGTTGTCTCTCAGCGTTGAACAAATGCTGTGTGTCTTGCTTGTTTGTTGTCAGTCTCTCAGCGTTGAACAAATGCTGTGTGTTTTGCTTGTTTGTTGTCTCTCAGCGTTGAACAAATGCTGTGTGTTTTGCTTGTTTGTCAAGTTGTCTCTCAGCGTTGAACAAATGCTGTGTGTTTTGCTTGTTTGTTGTCTCTCAGCGTTGAACAAATGCTGTGTGTCTTGCTTGTTTGTTGTCTCTCAGCGTTGAACAAATGCTGTGTGTTTTGCTTGTTTGTCAAGTTGTCTCTCAGCGTTGAACAAATGCTGTGTGTTTTGCTTGTTTGTTGTCTCTCAGCGTTGAACAAATGCTGTGTGTTTTGCTTGTTTGTCAAGTTGTCTCTCAGCGTTGAACACATGCTGTGTGTTTTGCTTGTTTGTTGTCTCTCAGCGTTGAACAAATGCTGTGTGTCTTGCTTGTTTGTTGTCTCTCAGCGTTGAATTTAAATGCTGTGTGTTCTGCTTGATCGTCTTTCAGCGTTGCATTTAAATGCTGAACGTTTGCATGTTCGTTCTGTCTTTCAGTGTTGAGTCTACGTGTTGTTGCCGTGTCTGTCTTGTGTATGAAACAGAGCCAGCAGGAACGAGATAGGCATACATAAGAAAGGAGCCGTAGGTGTTATAGTTATTAATCGGAGTTAGGGTAAACGCTAGGTAAGACTGATTGAAGGATTGTTTGGTGCTTTGTTTGATGGGTTTGTTACTTGCTTTTCATGTAATATAGTGTAAAATAAAACCTTGTAACTGTTTCCTATGAGTTATGGTGAACATCACTGTACGTACGAGACGGTGAGCGTGAACATGCGTGTGTCGGTGAACGAACGTAAGTGTGTGAGCTTGCTTTCGTGTCATGTATTGTAACTTCTGCCTCTCCTTGACTGTTGTCCTGTAAACATGTGTTGTTAAAACTGTACTGTACGTGGCAAACTCCAACATCCAAAACACACATCACAATATTTATGTAACGCACAGTCTAGATCACTAAGAAACACACAGGGTTTCCTCTGAATACCGAGGTCGGCTAGTATTGTAGGCACATGTATTGAACACAACGCGAGGCATAGACTACATTACAATAGGGCCAGAGTAAAGGTGAGATAAAGAGTTGCTCTCCTCGGCAATCTTCAGCCTCCCCCTGAGAACAATTAATGAGGATACGGACCCTCTCTAGGGCTCCGGTTACAATAAATATTGACCACCATCAAATCAACTGAGAACATAAAAGGTAAAGGCTAATTTGATTAATTCAGATTGGTGAAAATAACCTATAACTATTCCTCTAGCTTTCAAAAAAAAATCATTTCATTTTCTGATTTTCACCAGTTTCCATTTCAGGCTTTGTCCCATCGCTGGGAAGTTCGGGTCGCTCCGTTATTTTTTACATTTAGTCAAGTTTTGATAATTTCTTTGACTTAAAACTTGGTATAAAGTCAGATAATGTTGTGAAGATACTATATATATATAAAATATTACATGTACATGCTTTAGTTTGAGGTCGCGCAAGGTAGTGCAAGGTCGCGTGTGGTCGCGTGCGGTCGCGTAGTAATTAGTCAGACAGCTTTTGTGACGTCGAAAGCCGGAAAGGCAACACCGGGACCTGTGTGCACACTTCGAACTTTGAAGAGGACAACTTTTATTTGTCAATCACATAAAGTGGAAAATGGGATTTTCAAACACTCTTAAACTTAAAACCGGAGCAGTACCGACCATTCGTCCAGCAAAGTAACCCACCACCAGTAACCAATTACTCAGTACTCCGCCGCTGGACTACAGACGTTCGGATGAACCCAGTCCACATCAAGAAAGAAGAAGAAGAAGAAGAAAGCTCTGCGTCAAAAATGTCGGGGCACCCAAGGAGAAACAAAACTCAAAAGTCACTTTGAAAGTGACTCGAAGACCGTGTGTCGTCGACGAACTGCGAGGTAGGTAGAACTCAAGATGTCGCCTTATAATTTCCTCTGTCCTCTGTCCTCCCTATATATTGACTCTACACTGTTTCAGTGTTTGTTCCAAAAATGCTCTCTCAGACCTACTTTTTTTTTTCGCAACACGAGTAAGTCTACTCTAAGTTTTTTCAAACTTTAGATGAATAACTTTCCTCTGGGGAGTGACCTGACACAGTGAGTGAGTGACAGGAAATACAGTTTTCATCTAGATCAGTAGAAGTGATACATTCATGTAATTGTAAGAAACATTTTCTGCAAATCAGTTTATCCATGCACAGGCATCAGATTCAAACAACTTACAAGTCACCATGCCAGTCAGCTGTTCAGTATCACATTGTCCCATCCCCAGATGTTCGGCTTTGGATTGGTTTAGATCCCCATATATATGTTTTGTCAATTTGTGCCAGTGCCACTCTTTTTCAGAACATATATGTGATATAATATGTTTGTTAGAATTGATCAGTGTAGCAGACCTGTTTACCCTTACGATTTTGGCGTAATTTATTACGATTTTCTGAAAAAAATACGCCATTCCGCTATCCGTGTCAAGACTACGATTTTCATAAATAAAAAAAAAAGTAAAAAAAAAAAAATAAAATTTTTTTTTTTTATTTTTTTTTTTTTATCTATTCCATGTTTGGCATTGTTTTTTTCAATGGCAAAATGGGGTGAAAAAGCACAGGACTGACCAGAGATCATGTCTGTCTGATGAGACGCTGGAGAGCCTTATTCTAGTGGTGAAGTCTCGCCCTCACTCATTCGGCAAGCGCAAGTACAGTAGAGAAGCGCTTGACACACTGAAAAAGGCCTATTACGAGCAAAAGAAAAAGAATCAGTGATGCATGTGCTTTTGATGTGATCTTCTTTGAAATTATGATGACTACAAAAACTGACTGATGTGTGAATGATGGATATATGTGCATGATTGCGTTTCGCAGACACAGTTGTCATGTGCGTTGTAATTGGCGACGAATGCTGGATGATTACTATTTTTGTGCCAGGATTACTATTTTTGGGGCTGAGCATTACTCCAAAACACTTATGGGGGTAAACAGGTCTGGTGTAGGCTAGGTGAACTTTGGTTAAAGAAGATAAAAGTAAATCAGGGATTATAAAATGGCAAGCGATTCCCAGAGCGCGGCGATTCACTGAGCGCGGCGCGTTGTGCAGCGCAGCGATTCCCAGAGCGCGGCTACTGCTGTCACATTGTTTTGTAATTATCAATTATCAGTAATCTGCAATGTCATTTGTTCTTCAGATGTTTCTGCCATTGCCGAAACCAAGGATGTCAGCGTCCAATGCAATCTGATCAACGCCCCACCTCAAAACGCAATGCGGTTCTAACCCTAAAGTGTAGGTACAGATGAGAGTGTGGGGAAGGACAGGGGTGTGCAAATCCACTAACCCGTGACCCGGGGGGAGTTAAAAATTAGCCGGGTTAGCTGAGGTCTTTGAGTAGCATTCCCGTGGGTTAGCTAAAAATTTCACAAACAAAACTCAAGATAGAGCTTCAAATGCCAACTCCTTACTAAAATGAATGGCCAAAATACATTTCCCCTTGTTTTTCATAATGAAAACAAAGCCCAAACCGAAGCCCAAACAGTAAGTACTGTTTCTAAGGCGCTTTTTCTGAAGTATTGATCGTGTTCGAAAATGTCGTCTGCTTCAACGATGTGAGTTACATCCCTTAGTTTAGTTTTACATTTTGACCAATGAGAAAGCGCTCCCTAATTTGTTTCGGGCCACTGAAAAACAACCATGGCGTTGTTTATAATCCAATGTTTCTGTGTGTGAAACTTCAAAGACAAAATAAGAAACGTTGGAGTGGGTTACCTATTTTTTTCCCGGGTGAGCTGGAAATGAGATTCTACTAACCCGTGGGTGAGTTGTTTATTTTTAAATTTGCACACCCCTGAAGGAAGAACGAAAAGGCGAACGACAGCGCGCTGCAGCTGCGGAAGAGGACGAGCCTGCTGACGAGGATGGAGGTGAACCAGAAGATCCGCAGTTCTTGTAAGTTTTCAATAGACATAGATTCTCTACATTTTAAAAAGTAAGACAGAAGTCAAGGGTTACTTTGGGTGACAGTCAGCTATTTTTTAGCTGCTATCATTGTGTCCTTTGTTTTTGTCTTTCTCTCTCTGGTCTCTATCTCACTGGCCATAACCCTTTTTTGTCTATTAAATGGGTGAAAAACACCATAAACATGTCAAACATTTTTGTTGTGACATTATTTAGCTTAATTTCTCATCACAAGTAAGAAGCTGATTTCATCTTAAAATTTTTTTTTATACTGGATTTCACTGTCATTGCGACATGTATAACATGTAGTAATTATATCCATAGCACTAGCAGTGAATTTGTGCTTGTGTATGGCACATGTAGTTTCCATAGTAACCCTTTATGTGCTAAGAAAGTGTATAACCTGTGTGTTTTAGGAATGCTCCTGAGCCGAGACCCAGCCCCGACCTGGAAGACAAGTACATTGTCTTCCAGGCAAACTTGATGCAGCTGTTAGAGAGTTGTCCTCGATGCTCTCACCCTGCGAAGGCCTTCATATCGAAGACAGTGGGATCTTGCATCCACGTCCGACAAGACTGCTCCAAGTGCTGTTTCTTCAGAGAGTGAACCAGCCAACCGTACATAAAGCAGATGCCCTGCGGGAACCTGCTCCTGTCATCAGCTGTTGTGCTCTCTGGCTGCAGCCCGACAAAAATTCTCCGGCTGTTTTACCTGCACAATGTGCGTTACATTTTGGAGAGCACGTTCTTCTGGCATCAGCGGCACTTCATTTTTCCTATAGTGGAAAGAAAATGGAAACGGGAGCAGTCAGAGCTCATCTCGCAGCTTCAGGACGAGAGAGGAAGTCTAGAGCTGATTGGTGATGGGCGGTCAGATAGCCCAGGACACTGTGCCAAATATGGCACATACACTCTCATCGAACAGGGACTGGGGAAAGTCCTGGATATATACAGATTGTGCAGGTAAGAAAGATATTTAGGCGTTTCAGTGTCTCATACTCATAGACGCATCAAGGTAACTAATTACAATCAAAGTTTTGTAGAGAGGCATTTTTTTTCTTCAAAAATATTAACAGTAATGCATACCCAGTTCAAATCTTTTTTTTTAATCTGAATTTGACTCCTAGTTATCAACCAACCCCCACCCCACCCCAATCTCCCCCCTGACTCACCCGAGTAATTGGTGAGTGGGATTCCTTTGTGTCCGTCTTTTAGACCGAGTTGGATTTTCAGCGACTGCTTTTGACAATTGACATTTGAACTTGTCATGTACATGCCCGTTGAAACTATGTGCACGCTTAACTGGAAGTAGAACAACTCTAGATATAAACTGTGACGAATGCGATATTAAATAAAAGAGGGCAGGGAATCACAATTCCTGATAACACGACGGTGCACAACCGATGTGCAGTGAAACCCGTTCATATTTGTTTGCAAACTGTCATAAACTTTGGCAATAACATTATTAAACGAATAAAATGAGTGCCGGCTGCCGTAGCCGAAACAGTCGGCGGTCGTAACAGAAAAGTGGGGCGGCCGTATCAATGCATCGCTGGCAGTCGTAACTGCTAGCACGGCGACGCGTACCAAAAAAATACACATGCTCTTTTCCTCAGCCGATGACACAAACACACTTGCATATATATAGTATATTGGGACACTGCTATTGATGCATTTCGGTTATGATACATCACATTACCTGATCAAATGACCGTTGTTGCTTCAAGCCTCTTGTAATCTCCACCATTTAAAAAGAAATCCCCAAATCGAACAATTTCAGCAAATACGACGCTGTCACAAATCTAAAACAGAAGCCTCAAAAATTAAATCGATAACATGTTAATCCTCATGCAATCATAAATCCGCTGAGAACAAATAAACTTTGCTGGCTTCGATAATTACGCCGCAATAATTATTAGTTTGGAAGTTACACACCTTTCGGGCTCGAAACCTTGCTGACTATGGGACTGCAGAATGCTATCGTAACAAACGGCGATTTTTTCTGTCGTAACACTTTCCCCGGCGTGTGGGGGACTGGGAGACCTGTAACTTTAATTGTAAATAGTACAGACATGGGTAAACTGTCAGATGATTTTGAATAAAATTAACACTGTGATCAGCATATTTTAATGCAATTTTCTGTTCTTTACAGGAGATGTCATCCAGTGGCCACCAAAATGTGACCTGGCTCGATTAGCTGGGAAATGGGCAGCCAGAGCTGGTTTCCCGGGCGTAGTTGGAGCGATTGATGGGACCTACATAAAGATACCAGGAACCAGGGATGCGTACATCTGCCGTAAAGGTTTCCCAGCGATGCATCTCCAGGTAACAGATTTGATCACTTTCTGTTTCAGATACGTGGATTGTTAACCTTGGCAGAACTGACCATTATGGTGCCTGTGTATTTATTCCCTATTGAAATACTGGAGTAACACTAGCAGTGTCATTTCATAATTGGAATCTACTGTCATTTTAAGTCACTATTTGAATCTTTGAATTTAAAGACAAGTATTTAACGGCACAGTGCGCCTCCCGTAAACCATCACAGATACTGTCAGGCTTTTACACACAGTATAAACAACCTTCATTATGAACGCTCACCAAAGGGAACATCCTAGGTGCCTTACGTAAAGAGGCTGAACGAGTAATTTTCAAAGATTTAATGTTGCGGATTGTCTTCAAGACAATCGGACCGAGGTGCGTTTTGGCGCTAGACCTAACTTTTAAAATCAAAATAATAAATTGACAGCGTGTTACACAAACATTCTTAAATCATAAAATAAATATTTTTTTCATCAAGACAAGATCATTAAAACTCGAAGTATTTGAAGTTAAAATAAGGAACGCCCAGAAGCAGGTTCACGTAAGGTTCGCCAGTTCCTGTGAATAGTCAAAAGTCATCGCGAGGGTTCTTGTGAACCACAGCCGTTTGTTTAGTGCATAGTCAGAGGTACATAATAACGTGCTATTGCAGACAAGCTCACAGCGAGTCGCATTCAAATTCCTGACGACTGCTTTGTCAAAAAGGGAAACTGGAATAACAGAGTTCACGATGTCGATGGCTCCGGGGTAAGATAAACCATGCAAAACAATTTTTGTGTGAAAATTGCTCGCTCTTTACGGTAAGCACCTAGGATGTTCTAAAGCGGTGAGTGTTTCAATGAAAGGGTGTTTGTACTGTGTGTAAAAGCCTGACAGTGTCTGTGATGGTTTACGTGAGAAATATTAAATGTTTAAACCGATATTGGGAGTTCAGACAAGTTTGAATTATGATGGTGTGTGGATTAATTCCAAGAAAACCATCATGAAAATGTACCTACGCCTCGTTTCTCTGACTTTTCTTTTTCTGTTGTTAGATCTATACATGTCATATACCGCTACCCCCCGCGGGTTAGGGGGAAGAATTTACCCGATGCTCCCCAGCATGTCGTAAGAGGAGACTAACGGATTCTGTTTCTCCTTTTACCCTTGTTAAGTGTTTCTTGTATAGAATATAGTCAATTTTTGTAAAGATTTTAGTCAAGCAGTATGTAAGAAATGTTAAATCCTTTGTACTGGAAACTTGCATTCTCCCAGTAAGGTATATTGTACTACGTTGCAACTATGCAAGCCCCTGGAGCAAATTTTTGATTAGTGCTTTTGTGAACAAGAAACTATTGACAGGTGGCTCTATCCCATCTTCCTCCCCCCCCCCCCCCCCCCCCCCCCCTTTTCCCCGTCGCGATATAACCTTGAATGGTTGAAAACGATGTTAAACACCAAATAAAGAAAGAAAAAAAGAACATATACCGCTTTTAGTGAAAGTTGAGGCAGCACTTTCTGATCAAATTTATTAAAAATTTGTTCAAGCATTTCTTGACTAAGCATGGATAATCACACCGGGGACTGTGTTCCGCCTTATTTCAGCCGGGCTTGTTGTTACTCCGTTTTGAGCTGGGCTTGGTGTCACGCAAATGTAAGTGTCTGCACTAAAGTACAAACTATGTCTTCTAAAAAAACCTCATTTCCAGGAACGGATGTTTTTAGCACTAACCTAAGTAATTTGTCTCTCTATTGGTGTTATTTTTATCTGACAAGGTTTATTATGTGACCCCCATCGGCTTGAAATACGTGCAGGTTGTCGCTTTTCGGGCAAAAAAGCTGATCAAACTCAAGAAATGATAAGCAACGGTATCATGTTATGGTTTTTCTGTATCATAAGTTTGTTCTATAGTTTCTTGCTGTTATGCTGATGCATTTTCCCGAACCTGCTTTAAGGCGTTGAGGCACGAAAAGTAAAACCAAAACCCATGTCAGGCGAGTTTTGTTCCGTGCTGGACACCCAGAACAAAAGCAAGCCCAGTGGCAGTGCGGAACGCAGACAAAAATGCAGGAGGCCCAGCGCGGAACAAAACGTACACCACTTGCTTGTTTTGATTGCTTCTTATGACATAGTGAGGACGCATTGAAGCACGCAATTGATACAGATGATTATAGCTTTACCCAAAATAGTAAAAATACAGGAATATTTGTTGTTCAAATCCATCTTTGAGAGAAATTTACGTTGAACCTTCATTTTTCACTAAAAAACCTGCATGTATGCCTTCCATTCGGCTATTGTCAATTAACCAGGTAAGCAAAAGACGTTTTTAGCTGTCTACAAAGAAAACAATTATTCCCCTTTCTACTGACATTCATCAATTTTAGCTTAAATCAGTGTGAAAGTCATAGTTTGTGTTTTTATGAAGACACTTTCGTTTGCGTGACACTGAGCCCGGCTGAAAACGGAGTAACAACGAGCCCGGCTGAAATAAGGCGGAACACAGTTCTCGGTGTGATAATGGGGATGTTTACCCTTCAAAAACATGATTTTTTTTATTGTTCTTTATCATTTCATATATGCATGTCATGGTTACGCTGAAAATGCACTCAATGATAAATGAATTATATGGGACAGTAGGCACCTCATTCACATGTTCTGCAGAGAGGAGCTGTGCTCAGCTCAGTCTTATGGTTTAGGCTAGCGAAGCATTAGGATATATACATGTAGCCTCTGTTGTGGTTGGTTTTTAGTTTCAGGCTGATAGATTATTTTTATATTGATTTACGCGACTTGTTTCAGGTTGTATGCGACAAAGACCTCCTCTTTCTGGATGTGTTTATGGGTTACACTGGGTCCGTGCATGACAGCCGAGTTTTCCCCAACTCAGATCTCCATGGAGTGTTGGAGTCTGACGCAAGTAAGCTGCCTCCAGAGTACCATATGATCGGGGACTCGGCCTACCCTCAGTCTCCGCAAGTACCTGCTGGTTCCATTCCGCGACAACGGCCATCTGACCCCTGTGGAAACTGCCTACAACAGAGCCCAGGCAAGGACAAGAGTTGACGTGGAGCGGGCTATTGGTTTGTTGAAAGGAAAATTCCGCAGACTGAAGGATCTCGAGATGACGAACATCCGTGAAGTTCCAATGTTAATTTTTTCAGCATGTGTCCTACATAACTTTATCATTATAGAAAATGGCTTGGACGAGGACGACATTGACTTGTCGGAGAGTGAAGATGAAGACGAGGACGGAGGTCAATGTGGTGGTGATCACTGCATGTCTGCAACACAAAAAAGACTGGAAATTGCAAATGTTTTTTCTTGAGAACTGTTCTATGTGTTTCAAGGACGTGTCGTATACCGTATATCATTCTACGAGGCTGAATTGATTGTAGATAACAAGTACTGCCAGTGTGTATTGAGTTGCATGTTTTTATGTGTTTCGTAATTTTCCATTTAAATTTTAATGTGTAGAATTAACTGGGTAAAGGTTGGGTTCCTGGTGAGATCTTAATCTGACTCACAAGAAACATACTGCCAAATGTTCAAATATGAAACTAAGTTATTATTTCTTTTTTCAGTTCAATGACATTTTCGTTATAAGATGACCAGACGTACCAAATAACCAAAGATGCTAATTAAAAAATATGAGTTTACAAAAAGGGGGAGACAACCTAAGGGAGAAATGCGAGGCACTCTAACAGCTGAGCACAAAACCAAAACTAGAAGATAATATTTGTAAAATAACTGTGACTCTAAAACGATAGTACAATAATAAGCAACAAAGTTTAGAACATAATAACTGAAAAAAACCACAACACAACGTAGTAAATAAAACTACAGTGATTGAGAGTTAGTATCGCAAAACAATAAAATTATGGTTATCTTACACACAAACTTAAGTAATTGACGATGTTGAGAAGAAATTGATAGAAATTCCTCTGAATCAAACGCCATTAATTCCAAATGTTCTAGTTTAAAATTGGTTATAAAGCACTGATTGGTTAATTTAGATCAATGTCAATGATGACCAGCAAAGTCACTATCTTCCTAGTTCAATATGATAAGCATCACTGTCTGAAGCATACTGAATTTTGACCAGGATTGTGCCACTCATAAAATACACAAGCATATGTTTGCCACTCAATGATTATACAGTGAGACTTGTCTCCACATATTGTTGTTAATCAATGAGCTATGTGTAGCTCCAACATAAACAACCAGAAGATTTACCTTCATTGTAAATGTTGTTCGTCCTTTGTTTTGGAAGATGACCGCAGACTCATGGTATGCTTGGATGTCTAGTCTGTCCATAAATAACTGATAAGCTTGTCCGGGCCAGGATTCCCGTTCCGCATGCGATTCTGCTACGCCATTATTGGAACTGAATATCAAGGTTTTTCAGAGAGGTTTTTAGTGTGTCCTTACAGATATATCTTTGCTTCGTCAAAAGAAACAACCTGCAGCGTACGGCAGCTGAAAATTAAAGGTACATATAGTTCAAACAATCATTCAACTGTATTTATTTGACCTTACACAGACTGTAGGAAGAGGCGAACCGTCTTGAACAAAAAAATTGTCCGCAGGAAGCGACTCCAAGAACACAGACGACTCGAAACTGAGTGACATACCTTGTAGTCTTTCTATGAAAGTAGTGGTCCAGTGAACGATACCTTCTGCCTGTGGTTTGACTTAGAGTTAGACTCTTTGAGGATGTTGATAATGACGCACGACACTGACAGACTACAGAGAGTGAGTGGGGGGGGGGGGGGGGGGGGGGGGTGGACATTTTTGGGATTAAACACTGCCATGGAGTTTATTTTATAGGAATGTTTTTAAACCTAATCTCATTGTGTTCGTTTTGAATCAAAAGTCTCACTCCAAATTCCGACAATAAGTCAATATGTCCGCCGGGTATCGATATGGTTGCTACAAGGTTGCTTCGGTTACAATACGATGAATAATGTCGAGGAATTTGTGGCAAGTGGATTCAAGCTTACCAAGATACTATTTTCAACTTCCCATTCTGGAATAGTTGTTGGCATTTGTAATCATTGTCTCGTGTATGAAATCACGTCTATTTACAGTGGAACCCCTTTTAGACCCCCCTCCCCCTCCAGCCCCCTTTCCCGCAGTGGGGCACTGCGGTTATGAAATTAAAGGCCCCTCCTGTTTTTGGAACCGCAGGAGCTTTTTAGTTTGCTGTTAGGTAGATTTTTGGTTCCTCTTTCCTGTCATGCTCTCTTTTTCTTCATGAATTCTTTTCTTTTTTCTGCCTTCTTGCTCATTCGCCTGTATTTTTTCCAAAAATCTCTTCTCTTGCCGCTTGTCTCGCGATTCATGTATAGTTTAATCTGTTAGTGTTCTGATGTAAGTCCAGCAGTAGATAGGTTAAGCCTATTTTAACATACTGGAAACTGGTAATCTTCCAGTAGGTATTAATTTAGTTTTACTAAAGCCTGCTGGGACACAAGTAATGGGTTATCCCGCAGTGGGGCACTGCGGTTATGAAATTAAAAGCCCCTCCTGTTTTTGGAACCGCAGGAGCTTTCTAGTTTGCTGTTAGGTAGATTTTTGGTTCCTCTTTCCTGTCATGCTCTCTTTTTCTTCATGAATTCTTTTCTTTTTTCTGCCTTCTTGCTCATTCACCTGTATTTTTTCCAAAAATCTCTTCTCTTGCCGCTTGTCTCGCGATTCATGTATAGTTTAATCTGTTAGTGTTCTGATGTAAGTCCAGCAGTAGATAGGTTAAGCCTATTTTAACATACTGGAAACTGGTAATCTTCCAGTAGGTATTAATTTAGTTTTACTAAAGCCTGCTGGGACACAAGTAATGGGTTAGTGCATTTGTAAACAGGAATCGCTTGACAAGTGGCCCCCTTCATCCCCCCCTTCCTCGTCCTGATATGGCTCTGCGTAGTCGGCTGGACGTTAAGCAACAAATAAACAAACAAATTTGTAAACAGGAATCGCTTGACAAGTGGCCCCCTTCATTCCCCCCTTCCTCGTCCTGATATGGCTCTGCGTAGTCGGCTGGACGTTAAGCAACAAATAAATAAATAAATAAATAAAATCCAGCCCCCTTCCTATTACAGACACCCCCCCCCCCCCCCCCCCTCCCCCCTTTCCTAATCCCATTTCAGCCCTTGCTTTGTTCAGATTTCCTTGTCGACAATGTCTGAACATGTATATGCCCTGATAAATTCTATGATCTTATTTTCCAAAATAAAGTCTAAAGAGGGTGTTCCACTGTAGCAGACACAGGCAATGTGTTGTCATATGAAAGGCAATTGTTGTTTTCAAAACAAAAGTACAGGTTACTCACATTTTTGGTGTCTGGTAAACACAAAACCATCACATCATACTCATAGTGGCAGAGTGGTGATCTACATGTATATATATATGTCTGATATTTGAAGGAAAATGGATGACAAAATAAACAACCTCTCTCACCACAACATCAAATTTATTTTCTAGGGGCTAGGGTTACGTTTTGTAAACTTGTGCACAAATTTAACGATCGATTTTGAATTTTTTTTATATCCTTTTTTTTTTTTTATTTTTTTTTTTTATTTTTTTTTTAATTCTTTTTTGATATCCTTTATTTTTTTATATATATTTTTTTTTTCTACAATTATTTTTTTTTTTTTTTTTTTTGTGCAGTGTGTACAATTACAATGATTTTTTAAAAATTGTTATTTTAAATTTTTTTTTTTTTTTTTTTTTTTTTTTTTTCCAGTGTGACAATGATTTAAAAAAAAATTTTTTGTTTTAAACTGCGAAAAAAAAAAGTGTGTGTGAACAGGGATTGTTACTGGTGTTATATCCGGACATACACAAAACACAAAAAGTAACTAAAAGTGTGTTTTTTCTCGACATTTTGCTAAATTGTAAAAATAAAGTCAAATTAAATTATTTATATGTATTTAACCTTATTTCAAGCCTCCATAGTTATTTTTGAGTGATTTTGAAGACTTGTTTTATTTCGACGTCGAGGTAAAATTTCATGTCGGAGTAAAGCTCAAAATTTCACGCGGGAGTCGAGGTATCCCACCATAAACACATACACACACACACACACACACACACACACACACACACACACACACTCACACACATATGCACACATACATACATACATACATACACATATATGCACACACTCTCTCTCACACACACACACACACACACACACACACACACACACACACACACACACACACACACACACACACACACACACACACACACACACACACACACTCAGGTTAGCACTAACATCCTGCCCTCCAACGAATATTTATTAAATTATACTATCGCGCTTCAGCTCCGGCCGCGTGTTTGACGCGACAGCAAATCACCATGTCAACGGTCGATATAGCCACAGCAGTTATACTCATGACTGCTTGAAGTGAACAAACGATCTTGTTACTTTTTCTTGCCAAGTTTGTGTTTGGAGATCATCAAAATGGAGTCTCCAACATCAGTAAGTAACTCGTATTTTTTCTCTTTGTCATACTGGGTAATCTTCATTTGCTCATTTTGTTGTTGGAATTATTTTCGACGAAGAGTTTTAGACAAGGCGTGTTAGCAGAAGGTGTAGACGACAGCAATGAAAAATCCTTCGTTATTAATTCCCGAGTAATTTTTCTTTGGTTGGTGGTTAATGTTGCTGTCGGTCAAAATAGCAATGTCCACAATTTGCTAGTAAATAGAACTATCATGATAACATCACATTTATATTGAATCAAATTATAAAATCTGACGAATGAAATCTTTAAAATAAACAGGTCGCATGAAGCGATATAAAAGCATTTAGTCAATCTGTATACATCAAACTAAACGATAAAATCCAAAAACCAGTCATCGCCGAGACTACATTCAGATAGTCTCGGCTAACCATACCCGAAGACCTACACGGTCCACGCTCGCCTCCGCGAAGCATGCGGACATTATGCTGAACATATTTTCTTTAAGTCTGAACGCGTTTTTAAAGTAAACATATACTATCTATATATTTTTGAACTCAT
>NW_027128546.1:0-34261 GCF_037325665.1 Littorina saxatilis
GAGGGCCCCAAAGGGGGGGTATCATCACGATCACGGGAAGGGAAATTTTAGCTTTCACGATCACAGTTACCTTGATTTTTGTTTTCACGATCACGAACATCAGTGGCAAATCACGGTCACGGTAAAAGTTGCAGGTACAGAAAGCACGTGTCAAAGTAAACACAACCACACAGTTATTCGCTCCTCTGGATCTATTGTTTATTCAACACAAAGTGACAACTGTTGCACTTTTTTTATTATTTTTTTTGAATTCTCTTTCATTCACACATAGATTTGTAATCAGTAACAAGAATGTTGTTTTCATTGTTTTTTCTCTCGCTCTCTCTCTCTCTCTCTCATACAGACACTCACAGGAATATACACTCCAGGGGCGGAGCAGTTAAGCCAGAGGGGGGTTGTTACAACCTGGGGTCCAGGGGTAGACCTTGTGGGGTACATGGGCAAGGCCCCGTTGGGGGGTCTGGGGGGCTTAGCCCCCCAGAAGCTGAAGAGTTTTAGCTATTTTATGAACAATTTATGGCTTATCCTTGATTTTAAACATGATCAACTGGTGTCAGCAGCCACTCATTATTTCTTTTAAAGTTAGTATTATTTATTTTTTTGACAGCCGGGGGGGGGGGGTTCCGGAACCCCTGTAACCCCCCCTAATCCGCCCCTGCACTCATACACATTCAACTCCCACACCCTCACTCACACACATGAATATATATACTTGCACAATTTCACATTTCCAGAGCTAAATCTTTTAAACCCATTTTCTCAAAAACTATTGGGTGGATTGAAATTAAAGTACATGTATGTGTGATGGTAGAGTCTATAATCCTGACTAAAGGTCAGTCTAGGAATCATGAAGGTGGGTGAAGGAATATACACTCATACACATTCAACTCCCACACCCTCACTCACACACATGAATATATACTTGCACAATTTCACATTTTTAGAGCTAAATCTTTCTCAAAAACTATTGGGTGGATTGACATTAAAGTACATGTTTGTGTGATGGTAGAGTCTATAATAACAAAATCCCCAACGAACATGACTTCGATCGACTTTGACATGAGGATCAAGTGACCCAAACTGGCACGTCTCCCCGCCATAGTTCCTGAATTTAACCCATTGTTGATAAGTTTACAGGCGCTAAAATAAATCCAAGCTTAATGCAAAGAAGCGACAATTAGAATCTATGCCAAGCGTGTCCCCGTTGCTGGGATGAAAAACACATTTCTAGTTTCGGTTTTGGCTACACGCAGACTCGATCAGACTCAAGCCAGTCGAGGTCACACTGAGCGAGTGACAGCCGGACGTGGC
This sequence comes from Littorina saxatilis, assembly GCF_037325665.1. Taxonomy (NCBI): domain Eukaryota; kingdom Metazoa; phylum Mollusca; class Gastropoda; order Littorinimorpha; family Littorinidae; genus Littorina; species Littorina saxatilis. The sequence goes on from NW_027128546.1 coordinate 1,312, forward strand.
AATGTCGACAATGTCAATGATCTCAATCAAACTCAAAGATCTTGAACAAATTTCAAGATCTTTGCCTACATTCAGAACAGTCATAGAGCAACATAGACAGGGCCGGACTAGGGGAGGGGGGGGGGTTACAGGGGTTGCACAACCCCCCCCCCCTGGCTTAAGCATGTACCACCCAAACGCTTTTTTTTTGGTGGGGGAGGGAAGAGATCATCTGGATCATCATGAAATCCGAGGAGAAATCGCACCTCTCACCCCCTTTCGAAAGACATTTTTCTTCAACGATTTTTGTGATGAAAAGTATGAGTCCTTACAATCTCAATTCTTCTTCATTGCCTATACAGCTTGCTGTCGAATTTACCTTTTTCGTTCAAGGAGAGGCTTCCTTTCCCTCCAGAAACATCAAAAAACGTTCAGCTTCAAGGGGGCGAAGCCCCCTTGCAACCCCCACCAAGGGGGCTTCGCCCCCTGGACCCCCACCAAGGGGCTTTGCCCCCTGGACCCCCATCTGTAACACCCACCCACCCCTAGTACTTACCTAGTCCGGCCCTGAATAGATCAACATACCTTGACATTTCGTCTTCGGAAAGACGGACCCGTAGCCTGACCTTTCCATCAAGGAAGGCATTCTCGCCGCCTGCTTTGGTCTGGCTTGAATCCACAAAATATAACAGAAGTTCGATGACAGTACCGCTGCACGCCATTTTTGATCTTCGAATTCGAATTTGACTGAATGCACTCAAAACTTTAGCACGAAGCCCTTCCATTGGATGAAGTTTGGCAGACTTTTGCAATTCGCCTTCTGATTGGATCTCTTTTTTTGTGTGATTGGTTCTCTTAAAGGGAAGCAATCGCTGTCAAAATCATATTTCTGAATGTGTTGTTGCTTCCCTTCAATCGGGATTGGCTCCTTGACGAATAGAGGATCATAGAGTGATACAGCTGTGAAAAATGTACGTTGAAAATAAAATGCTTTGCAATAATGCCCATCACGATCACGAAAACAAATGACGATCACGATCACGAGACTTGATTTTTTTGTCATCACGGATCACGGGCAAAGTCCCATCACGATCACAGAAATGGAAATTTCGGCAATCACGGTCACAGAAAGGTCAAAAAACGCCAATCACGATCACGATTTTAAACCCTTTAGGGCCCCCAAAGAGAGATTGACGATGCCCTCGTCCTGGAAGAAGAAGAGGAGGGAAATATCAATAAAGCCAAACGATACGCAGCATTCAGACAACTTGCATTGTGGAAAGATATTGGCTATTTGGGTGAAGGTGTGACTGTATGAGTCGCCATGTGCAGTTGCTGTGTATGGCTCATAGGAATGCCATTTTAGATCCAACTGGCCAGTACACTGACTTTCTTCCTTGTCGCCTGTATTGAAGTACCGGATCTCGTGTTTGACTACACAGTCACGATGGGGCGGGTGTCTGAATACCCATACATTTCACATAGGCTCTTTTGTGTCCATCCTTAACCTTTGCCGGATGCCGCTTTTGACTACACACGCCCGACGATGCGGGTTTGTCTGAACCCATACATTTGAAAGAGGGTTTTTACCGTTTATTTCTCTAACGACGATGCGGGTTTGTCTGAACCCATACATTTGAAAGAGGGTTTTTACCGTTTATTTCTCTAACGACGGGGTGGGTTCAGGGAAACCCACAGCGCTATTTCAGTGGGTGCATCGAGTTTCTCCCTTCACCGACTTCTTGCAGGGGAGGGAGAGGGGGAGGGAGAGGGGGAGGGAGAGGGGGAGGGAGGGAGAGGGGGAGGGAGAGACTGAGAGAGACTGAGAGACTACGAAAGAGAGAGAGAGAGAGAGAGAGAGAGAGAGAGAGAGAGACTAAGAAAGAGAGAGAGAGAGACTAAGAAAGAGAGAGAGAGAGACTAAGAAAGAAAGAGAGAAAGAGAGAGAGACTAAGAAAGAGAGAGAGAGAGAGACTAAGAAAGAGAGAGAGACTAAGAAAGAGAGAGAGAGAGAGACTAAGAAAGAGAGAGAGAGAGGGAGACTAAGAAAGAGAGAGAGACTAAGAAAGAGAGAGAGAGACTAAGAAAGAGAGAGAGAGAGAGACTAAGAAAGAGAGAGAGAGACTAAGAAAGAGAGAGAGAGAGACTAAGAAAGAGAGAGAGGGAGACTCAGAAAGAGAGAGAGACTAAGAAAGAGAGAGAGAGACTAAGAAAGAGAGAGAGAGACTAAGAAAGAGAGAGTGACTAAGAAAGAGAGAGAGAGAGACTAAGAAAGCGGCCACAAGTGCTTCAAACAGGTTCGGTCTGTCCATTGTATCTGTAACAGTCCCGAGAATGTCACTTATTACTATCTTGGAATAAGGAATAGATCGTATTAGACATTCAACATAATGAACACACATATCAACTGTCGTTTTGATGACAGCGTTTTCCCTTTGCAAGCAATGTTATTCAGCTTTAACTATTTTCACACACACACACACACACACACACACACACACATGCATAGATCATGCAAACACAAGCTCACATCCACTCGCTCACATGCACGTGAACAATATTGAGATATATATATATATCCTTGGGAAAGACACTTTACTCTCATTTCCTCACTCCACCCAGGTGTACAAATGGGTACCAGCACAAGCTGGGAAATAATCCAGCGACAGACTAGCGTCCTGTCCTGGAAGGTGGTGGTAACCATCTGCTTGCTTCACGATACAGAAACCGGAGCTAAGCACTGGCCTCATGGGCCTTCATGGGCCGAAAAAAGCATACTTATATATATATATATATATACTAGAATGAATACCCGCTTCGCCGGGTAGCCGGCTTCGCCGGGAAGAAGTACTTAGAGCCGTACGCCGGCTTCGCCGGGTCCGAACAATGGACCCGCCAAGCTTAGGTCCCTCCCAGATTCGTGGAATGGGAACAGCACGAAAATGATTCAGTGGCCATAATGCCATTCCTGACCATATCGAGTCCCATCCTTGTCGACGAATGTAACCGTGTTAATCACCTTTGGAGGCGAACTCCACTCAAACAGGATTGAGCAATTTATAGCTTATCTGTAAGCCCTTTTGAACTGTTATGGCTTTTCAAAGGAAGGCCAGTACATACAAATACACAAAAGCCGCCAGACCACATCACAAACAGAACTGAACAATCCCCAGGTGTTGCTCACATAGAGAGAGACACACACACACACACACACACACACACACACACACACACACACACACACACACACACACACACAAACACAGAGAAGCCGTATCTATAGAGAGATAGATGACAGTGTATTTTTCGCGTGGCTATAAATTGATTCGACCTTTGCACTTTTACAGTGGGGATAATTTACGGGTCAAATTTACGTTCTGGACACTGCGGTGACCTTCTAAAAATAGTAACAGAACGCCGGGAATATCCGAAGACGCCCCACTCATACTATAGTGCACCATACGAAGGAAGGGAGGTAAACGCTGAAAACCTGGAGAAGATGAGAAGATAAGGAAGAGTTACTTATAATGGTGAAATGAACACAAAAACCAAAATCGGTTCAGCGCTGCGCGCTGAGAGCACGTGTTGAAATATCTCATCGATGATATTGTGTCCGGGGTGTAGCTGAATACGGTGTCCAAATTTGAAACAGATCCACCGAGAACTTTGGCTTTGGTGTGTCGGTATGGGGGCCCGGGTAGCTGAGGTGGAACCAAAATAGCTGAGGTGGAACCAAAATCGGTTCAGCGCTGCGCGCTGAGAGCACGTGTTGAAATATCGACCAGGTTGTGTCCTGTCCCGGGTCTACCTGAATATGCCCACCAAATTTGAAGCAGATCCATTGAGAACTTTGGCCGTGCATCGCGAACTCACACACAGACACACACACAGACAGACACACGACACAAGTCGTATATATGTATAGGTTACAACACGAGTGGTTTTTTATATGGCTTGTATTTCAGTCAAGACCCAGCGGATGAATATCATCGAGAGACACGAGCCTCTGGCGAGTGGCTCTCGATTGATATTCCCGCTGGGTCTTGACTGAAATACAAGCCATATAAAAAACCACGAGTGTTGTAATCTGTATATCCCATTCTACCATCAAACACAAAGTGTAGACTACTAGCGGCACTGTTGCGATCTGTGCAGTGTAAAACATTGTTGCCAGCGAGACTTAGCCCTTTTGCAACCTTAAACTAAGTGACCGTCGCTGAAAAAAATAAAACGAATGAGTGCATCGATAAGTACGCGGTAACACTACTTTCAGACCATTTAAAAGCTTTAAGTAAAGGTTCATAAGTTGCAAGAAAGTAATGAAGTCGTATAGAAATTAATTTAGTTGAAGCGCACAATTCTTTTGTTTTGCGTTTCAGGTCGGCAGAACGGGCGAAACGGGTTTGGGACCCATTTGGCTTACTCGATTCAGAATCGATTCCACGTTGTTTTTCTCGAACGTGTGTAATTAGGCTTATTGACAGAGAAGCAAATTTTAGGGAACAAATATGTAGGTTTAGATTTAACCATTTGCTCCCTATTTGAAATGTATCTACGTGATAAACTGTTTTGCGAGTGTGTTTGCATGGATGAACTTAAACTGGTATGGGTGAGAGGAAAACGCGACCGACACGTCTGTCACCGCCGATTGATTGCATTTTGAAGGAATATGACTGGATTACGGAAAAATACACACATGTTAAGTTCTCGGATACCTTCATCGCCAATGTGGACTAACTGCAGAGCCAGGCAAAAGAGTAGACTTGCTCGCGAAACACGTGAAACAGCCGATAGATTGATAGCGAAGCCCAACCGTGCCAGGTAAGGAAAAGTCGAAGCTAACGAAGTAAGGGAGAGTACTCGTGTTTTTGTTTTGGTTCGCTAGCATCTGGTTATCTTGTAAGTTGAATGTTCGTTTTTTTCGACCTGCATTGCTTTCATAATGAAAGAAACGTTTGCTTATTGCATCTCATACATCAGATCAGTTCTGAGATTCATTTTTGCGTGCAACTGATATGGTTTTCTGAGCCGTGCAATACGATTTTGGAACTTCATACAAATGTGTCACATTGTTCGGCGCGAGGTCAAAGGTCGGGAGCAAAGTAGTTCTTCGCCCAAATCGGAATCTGCACTATCATATATTTTTTTGAGTCCATGATGTATTTATTGAGCTATAAAAATACAACATATATACCCATACTGAAGTAACAGAGACAAAGAAGGGAGGTCATGGGATATGTATAGTTATATATGTATAGTTATATATATATAGTTATATATATATATATGTTAGGCGCGTTTGATCGATCTGCGCGATCGCGCGATCGCGCTGCGCGTTTGGTGGATCGATCAAACGCGCACACATCGATCGATGTGTGCGCGTTTGATCAATACAAAGAATACAAGAATCGTTAAAACGCGCAGCTCTATATACTTGCGCATTTGGACGATCCGTCTCACAAATCACCATACTACGCACACACACGTCTGCTGGCAATGACCGGAAGTTATGACCGGAAGTAGGCCTAGCTATAAGTGTCTAAACAACAATCTGTAAGACATTTTAAAAAAGAAGAAAAAATGGGATTATATTGTACCAAACACTTAGACTACCTCAAAGACATCACATCACAGGTATATATGCGTCGAGGTTGCACCTGATCATCCATTTCACATGTATTAGCTCATTGAGTGTTTAATTGTCCTTTAATAGCAAATGATTTAAAAGTTCAGCTGTTTTCATGAGATGTCAGAGGGATGGACAGAGATGAGGAAGGAGGGATTGGGGGGAGAGACTGAGAGACTAAGAGAGAGACTGAGAGAGAGAGAGAAAGTGTGTGTGAGAGAGAGAGAGAGAGAGAAGAGAGAGAGACAGAGAGCAGAGAGGAGAGAGACAGAGAAGAGAGAGACAGAGAAGAGAGAGAGACAGAGACTGAGACTAAGAGAGAGAGACAGAGACAGAGAGAGAGAGATCCTGAGAGACTGAGCGACTAAGAGAGAGAGAGAGAGAGAGAGGGAGAGAGAGACTAAGAGAGAGAGAGAGACAGAGAGAGAGAAGAGAGAGCGATAGAGAGAGAGAGAGAAGAGAGAGAGAGACTAAGAGAGAGACAGAGCGAGAGAGAGAGAGAGAGAGAGAGAGAGTGATACTGAGAGACTAAGAGAGAGAGAGAGAGAAACATTGAAACATAGAATTTTATTACAGGAAAGATAGCATTAGGTCCGTAGGACCTTTCTTCCAGCTAGTCCTGATCTAAGCAAAATGGTTATAATCGAAATGGGAATACATAGGAACAAACTTTTTATGATGAAACGCAGACACACGCAATAATAGTAATATAAGAATAAGATCATAAGAGAGAGAGAGAGAGAGAGAGAGAGAGAGAGAGAGAGAGAGAGAGAGAGAGAGAGAGAGAGAGAGAGAGAGAGAGAGAGAGAGAGAAAGAGAGAGAGAGAAAGAGATCAAGAGAGAGACTGTTTGAAAGATTGAGAGGCCTGACAACAAACAAATCAAAAACGTTGTTGGGGTATATTTCGGAACATTCCTGTACTTTGAAACTTTTCACTTCCGGCGTGCGATGTGTGTGTGTGGTAGGGACTTACTTTGTGACAGATCGTCCAAATGCGCAAGTATAAGAGCTGCGCGTTTTAACGATTCTTGTATTCTTTGTAGCCTATTCTTTGCATCGATCAAATGCGCACACATCGATCGATGTGTGCGCGTTTGATTGATCCACCAAACGCGCAGCGCGATCGCGCGATCGCGCAGATCGATCAAACGCGCCTAACATATATATATATATATAGAGAGAGAGAGAGAGAGAGAGAGAGAGAGAGAGAGAGAGAGCGAGAGAGAGAGCGAGAGAGGGAGAGCGAGAGAGGGAGAGAGAGAGAGAGAGAGAGAGAGAGAGAGAGTGAGGGGGAGGGGGGGATTGAAGAGGGGTTATCACCAGGTCGACACCGGTCGGCTTTTCGTGCATCACAAAAAAAAAGAAAAAAAAGAAACAGAATGTGTTCATCAGCAACTAGAAATAGAATGCTTTGCAGACATAATAAAACTGCATAAAGTACAAATGAAATAGTTTATCTTACCTTATAGTATGCCAGATGTGTGGCAAACAGAAGTATCTTTGTAAACGATGGCGTACTGTGTGCGTCGACAGGAGCAATCGCGCGTGTAACAAAGAATGCGGTGACTGCCAGAGATGCTTCCTGTAGGCCTCTATCTAAGCCTTCTCGCTTCCTGGATGATGTTGTACAACTCACGCGCAGCGTCGAATAAGGCCCGGAGAAATGCAGTTACTCCTCTTTAGCAAGTATGGGTGCTGCAAAACCCGCGCACACCATAATAGGGGTGGTTGTGTTCACTGCTCTTTACATCATCTGATCCGTTATAGTAAAGTTATGTAACTTATTAAAGAAATTCATTTTCATGAAAACACACAAAAATAAACTGGGTTAGGGCAAAGTAGGTTTATGACAAATACATAAAATTTGGTTAGAATATGCTTAATGGTTCCAGAGATATTAAGGTTTTAATGTGTCTCTGGGTAGTAGAATACCAACGAAGCACGGCGAAGGTTAAATGGACACTTTTCTTTTTAAGTTGAATATTTTTACTTTAATTAATTTGAACATTTCGAACGACAGAAATTAAAAGTTTTTCTTGTTGTGTAAGCAAGTTCCTTTTGCACACTTAACTACACAATGACTCAAACAGGGCACTGAGTCTCTCATCAGTGTCTCTGACTTAAAACTTAAACAAAAGCACCAGAACTTCACACCAAAGTGAATGTGACTAGAAGTGACTACACTGACTCTTTCGCGTAGTATGGAAACAAATGTTTTCACTGAAACCGTTGTGGAAGTTTGACTTCCCTGCCACTCCTGGTACGAACAGGAGAAGTTTCAACATCTGGAGGATCTGGCAGTTCAAGTTCAACAGTCTCTGCGCCGCCAGAATCACCTGCCGCAGGAGATTTTGGAACAGTTTCATCTCGAATCTGCACCTCTTCGCCTGTTGGAGCCCGACGAAGGTGTCGTCTGTTTCGTCTCAGTCTACCTGTCGGTGTTTGAACCACGTACGATCTAGTGGCACACTGCTCAACTACACGTCCGGACTGTCGCCATCCGTCTTCGCCGTCGATCTTTATTTTGACAGTCTCACCCGGCTCGAGGGTGGGAAGAGACTGGACACCATGTCTACGGTCATAGTTCTCTTTTTGTTGCTGCTTTGCTTGTCTGTCCCGTTCTTTGAAATCCTTCGCAACAGGTGTTTGGGGTGTGAGGGATTTGGGGAGACTTGGGAGACGAGTTCTAAGCTGTCGCCCAAACGCCAACTCGGCTGGGCTTGCACCAAGTGATGGGATTGGGGTAGCCCTGTAGGATAGCAAGGCTAAGGCAACATCGCTTTGTTTCAAGATTGTTTTGGACGTCTGCACAGATCGTTCCGCCTCACCATTGCTCTGGGGATACCGTGGACTGCTTGTCGCGTGTGTGAAGCCCCACGAGTATCTGAAGTCTTGAAACTTTTCCGACGTGAATTAGGTACCATTGTCCGACACAACAATTTGTGGAACGCCGTGTCTGGAGAACAAGTCTTTCATCTTGCCGATCATTTCTTCTGCTGTTTCCCTGGACAGCTGCTCAATCTCAATGAAGCGAGAGTAGTAGTCTACGTATGACAGGTAGTTCTCTCCCCTGAATGCTAGCAGATCTACCCCTACTCGGCTGTGAAACCCAACTCCTGTGATATGAGAGGGTAAATTTACATAGTGCAATATCATATTTGATTGTATCCCTTTTATGTTTTATGTTTTATGTGTGTCGTCCTATACAATTGTTGTTATAATCGTTTACAGGCAGACAGGGTGTGCCGAAGAAAAATTTCCATGTTTATGTAATATTTTAATGGACAATAAAGTGCTGTTATTGTTATTGTTACTTTCTGAAATGGGTACTCAGGTAACTTTGAAGTAATCAAAGGTTCCTTTCGCTGTGTTGGTTTGCTTTCTAAGCAATGTCTACACCTCCCCACCATTTCCTTGATTTCTTGACCCATGCCCGACCACCAAACACACTGATTTGCCCTTTCTCTGCATTTTTGAATGCCCTGATGCCCGTCATGAATTTTGCCCAGAATATCTTTTCTGTGGGAGAATGGGATTACTATCCTTGACCCTCTGACTAGTAATCCATCATGATCGCTCAGTTCATCTTTGACACTGTAAAACTCACGAGCCGCAAGTTTCACGTCTTCTTTGTATTGCGGCCAGCCCGATCGCGTGTACTCTAACGCTGTTTGAAGCGTGACATCTTCTTGTGTCGCTTTTCTGAGAGCTTCTAGCTTTTCATCTGAGACCGACCACGATGCGCGAACCGCGTCTACATGTACTTGAACATCTGTTTCAAGTGTGTTCTGTTCTGGACTCTCTGTCTCTGACAGTGGAGATCTGGACAGAGCATCGGCGACAACCAGATTTTTCCCTGGTTCATATTCCGCAACAACGTTGTGACACATCAGTCGCATCAACATACGCTGACACCGCAAAGGAGTGTCTGTGAGATCCTTTTTGTTAATCAGCGGAACCAAAGGTCTGTGATCTGTAATCAGCTTGAATTCCGGTAACCCTGTAAGATACCTTTGAAATTTTTCGCACGCGTAGACCCCAGCAAGACATTCTTTTTCGATCTGCGCGTATTTGCATTCTGCTGATGTGAGTGTTCGCGAACAAAACGCGACAGGTTTGAGTTCGCCTTCATACACTTGGTATAGGACTCCGCCTAAGCCATAGCTGCTTGCATCTGAACACACGACTGTTTCGCGACCTAACTCATAGAACGCCAGCGTTGGTGCGTCTGTGATACTCTTTTTCACCTGCTCGAACGCCTGTCGCTGTTCACTATCCCAGATCCACTGTGTATCTTTGTGAAGAAGCGCGTTCAGTGGCTTAAGTATGTCCGCGAGGTTTGGAATGAACCGACCGAGGTAGTTAACCATCCCGAGAAACCGACGCAACTCGCTCACGTCTTGAGGCTCTGTCATCTCTATGATAGCCTTGACCTTTGACAGATCAGGTTGAATGCCGTCTTGGCTGATCGTGTGACCCAGAAAGTCAAGCTTCGTTTTCCGAAACTCACACTTTTCTTTGTTCAGCTTGAGCCCCGCCTGTCTTACGCGCTCTAGAACCTGCCTGAGACGTTCATCATGCTCTGCCTCAGAGTCACCACTGACAACGACATTATCCATGAAGCAAACGACTCCTTCTATGCCTTGAAGCATGTCTTCCATGGTTCTTTGGAAGATTTCGGGTGCAAGTGAAATCCTGAACGGCAACCGTTTGAAGTAAAACCTTCCAAATGGCGTCATGAACGTTGTCAGTGTTGCTGACTCTTCCTGTGGAGGAATTTGCCAGAAACCGGAAGTCGCATCGAGTTTTGTAAAAACGTTCGCCCCTGCGAGTTAGTGTGTTATGTCTTCCAACGTTGGAAATGTGTTGCGATCCCGCTTGACCGACCGATTCAAACGTTTCAAATCAACACAGATGCGAACGTTTCCGTTCTTTTTAAGTACTGGTACGATCGGCGCACACCAGTCTGTCGGTTCGGTAACCTTTTCTATGATGCCATCCGAAAGCATGCGTTGAAGTTCTCTCTCAACTTTGGGTAACAACTGAATCGGAACGCGTCTCGGAACTGAAATGCTGTACGGTTCTGCGTCTTCATTCAGAACGATCTTGATTGGATCACATTTGACTGGGACGCCTATGTCCCCAAATGCTAAGTTGTTCATTTCATCTAGCCTCTTAACTAGACCTAGCTTCAAAGCTGTGATCCTGCTGAGGAGACTATCTGTTTCCCCTCTCAAAACGTACACTCTGAAGGTTGTACGTTTGTTTGCGCTACGAACTGACCCAGGTTCTCAACAGGACCTCCCGGGGACTCTAGTTTGGCATGACTACTGTGAAGTTTGGGTCTTGGACTCATCTTTTTGAGCTCAGATTCCGAAATGACAGATACATCAGCCCCTGTGTCTATTTTGAAATTGATCACCCTATTTCCTATGCTAAGGGAAACTCTCCATGGTGGTTCGTTTTCTGTGGTTTCTAGACTACCCAAAAAGAACTTCTCGCCCTGTTCAGAGTTAGTGAGATTGTCCAGTGTTTGCTTGGACCGGCACACAAAATGGTTAGATTTACCACAGGCTCGACATGTTTTCCCCATTGCTGGACAGACTGTATATCTTTCGTGTGGACTGTTACCACACTTGTAGCACGAACGTCTGCCGCCGCGCTGACTTGTGCTGCCGCCGCGATGACTTGAGCTGCCGCCGCGATGACCGGAGAAACCTTGAGCGCCGCCTCGGTGACCATGGTTACGGCCTCTTCCTCTCTGGAAACTGCTGCCGCCAACACTGGATTTGTTGACTTCGTCCACGTTGCTGCCAACGCCACGCTGCTCTGCCATCTGTGCCTTTACTTGCTCGTGCTGGCGAGCCATCGTCACTGCCTTGTCCAAATCTAGATCTGGTTCGAGCTGAAGCTTTTGAGACAAGTTCTGATCTGTAACACCTAAGACAACTCTGTCTCGTATGGTGTTATCCCTGTCAGGGAACTCGAGGAATTCTGCTAGCTTGAATAGGTCACGAACATATTCTTCGATAGTTTCCCCTTGTTGTTGGCTTCTCTGGTGGAACAGCGCTCTCTCGTGAATGAGATTTCGTTTGGGGGTGAAGTGGGTGTCAAACCGTTGCGCCACAATGTCAAAACTTTTCTGTTGTTCTGCTGTTAGAGCAAATTGTTTAAAAATGCTCTCCGCTTGTGCCCCCATTGCGTAAATAAAACTGCTAACCTGTACATCTCCGTCCTCCTTGTTGAGTTTTGACGCGAGACGAAATCTAGCAAATCTCCCTCTCCACGCTTGACTCCCGGCTGGCTGTCGAAAGTCAAAACTTTCTGGTGGTTTGAATCCTGGCATCTTGGTATTTCTGTGATATGTCGCACGCTAATCACTCAAAGATTAATCCCGTCGCTGCCACCATGTCATGATGTCATGCTGTCATGCACTCATAAATACTGAACCGGGTCCGTTCAAGTTTAGAACTTTAATTTCAACTCATCAGGATTCTAACATGTCTTCTAGCCGCCATGTGCTAGCTCCCAGAGAGTGTTGGGCGGAAACACGTGACACGTGAATAGAACAAACGTATTGTCTCGGCGAGCCATGTATGATACCATGACAACGACCTTCGCTTTCGCAGTACAGTAAATGCAGGTGCAATGTTACTCATTTCGATCAGCTCGTTTTCGTATGTTTTTGCATTAAGATCATGTACAATGATTGGAATCAAAGGAGGAATGACTTCGGTATGCAAATGCGTTGGTTTGGCCGAAATTAATACAGCAGTAATTAAGCTAGGTTCTTTCTCGTCAGTTTGTTTTTTGCGACTGAAGTTTGTCTTTTGAATGTACCACTTGCTTGATTTTGATTGTTTGTTCAGCTCCTCGGCACAAAATTCATCATGCAAGATATCAGTTTGTTGAATGATAACGGGATAAGTGAAGTTCAAACATTTATCTGCTTGCAAAAACAATCGCAGGGACATATCTATCTGCTTCATTGACTGACAGATTGTCATTGAATTTCCAACGTAAAATGACTCGTTTGCAGACTCTCTAATTAGATCCATCGAGTGTTTGTGTTCTTAGATCCATTGGCTATGCAGGCTTTTTGCGATCATAACATTGTTTGGGTTTGTGCTGGTTTATTTATTTTATTTATTTATTTGGTGTTTAACGTCGTTTTCAACCACGAAGGTTATATCGCGACGAGTTTGTGCTGGTGAAATCTGCAGATCAGAGGAGATTGACCGCAGGGTGACGCAGTGTCAGTGATCAATGCAACTTGTGTTCGACACTCAATATTGCCTTTTACCAAACTCAAGGGCAAAACAAGAGGTACATGCTTGTGAATTCATATTATGTAATGTCTGTGAAGATTAACACCGTTTTTAGCTCTTGTCTGAGTGATCATGCTTATTAATATCCAATTCTGGTTACATACAATACATACTCCGCCCCAGCACCAGTCAAACAACATACTACAGTCCAACAACCAACCCTCTAAAAGTCCCCCCCCCCCTCCCCACTCTCGGTGTAACATCTGTTGCTATCTGCACCTTTGTGTGGTAATGGGGAACTCGTGCTCAAATAGTTTCAGAACTGTTGATATTATAAGAGTTTTATTTACCAATGGTTCTCCCCTCCCTCCTTCATATCACACCGACACTCTCTATGCCCACCCCCCACCCCTTCCCCCACCCCCTTCCCTCTACAGGCACGTCTACTAAAGTCTCAGACGTGATAGGATCAAGCGGATGCCACAATGATACGGGTAACTTTGCAAATAATCATACTGATATAACAGAAGAAAGTTATTCCACAGTAATTTCTGCGTATACATTACAGTGTTACACACTGCACAACAGGAATTTGTGCTAAGTTATAAGTTATAATCTACAAACAACAAAGACCCTCCAGCCCCCCCCCCCCCCCTCCTCACCTGCAACATATACATGTTCATGTCCAACTTTCCCAGTGGCTCTTAATCTTATGTCTATGACTGTTGATATTGAAGAGTAGAAAGTGTTTAGTTTTCAATGACTAAATTTCCCCTCACACACACACACATACACACACACACACACACAAACACACACGCACATGCACATGCACATAGCTGTTGTCTCCTTCTCAATCTCTCTATGTCTCTCTGTTTAATTAACATATTTGGATCACTAACTCTTCACTGAGATTCAGTGTTATGTGTTATGTGGAGTAAGATTAGTGAATGTTGCTGCTGATTCTGTTGTTCTTACTGTTCTTTCTCCCTGCATAATCTTTTTTCTCCTTAAACAGGTTTTTTTTATTACTACAGTGCGTCTATGGAGTGTACATCAGAGATGTGATGGGACCAAAAGCATTCCAAAATGAAACAGGTAACTTTTTAAACTGGTCTTCATTTTGTTTATTGAGAAGTTGGTTCACATGATACATTTCAGAGTCGTCCTTTTAAATTCGTTAAATATTGCACCAGTCACTACATCTATAGATGACCATGCTGATTAGTTTCAAACTGTGTACATAGCCAGCTTATCCCCACCCGTACTTCCATCAGTTCCCGAACTACCCTTCTACAGCCCCCACCCTTTCCATCTCCCCAAACTCATTAGATCACTGACATGACACTGATCTTTATTTTATGATTAAATGTTCTTTGAGTAAAATCATGTAGACTGTTGGTGCTGCTAATGTTGTTGTGACTATTCTTCCTCTGTGTATTCTTTCTTAATCTTTTCTTCAGATTGCAGTTCTCCCATGCACCACATCGTCTATCAATGGAGTCTACTACATTGTCTGAGATGTGACTTGAGTACGAGAATGTCAAAATGATGAAGGTAAACTTTTAAACACATAGAGCTGAACAAACTGATGAATTCAAATATACAATTACAGTCAACTTCCTTGTAAACGCCCAGTATCGAGCAAACGCCCACCCCCTACTTTGGGTCAAGAAACTCTGTATAGGGTATATAGGGTATAGTACCTTGTAATCACCCACCCCCACATCCAAAGGTGTAAAAAAAAAACACCCGACAGCTTATTTTTGTTTTTAATCCTCTTCACAAAATACAGAGATATTGGCCGAGTGAATAATGACAAGAGGCTGCAATGCAGACATACCGCTGAGTTCATACATTTGCCACTGCAGTCTTTGGATAGCCATGTCAAAAGTGGACAAATATTTGAGAGACTCATCGAAGGTTTACGAGGTCGACCTTGGGGGATTTAAAGAGATCAAGTAAACTGACCTGTGTGGGTTTTTAGTTTTTTATATAAAACGTTGCTGTGTTTGACATGTATACATTTCCCCCTCCCCCCTCTTTGATCAGGAAAACGGAACTGAATGCAGTTATAATGTTTCATTGTGCAAGTTTATGACTTTTGTCCCGACACAAGCGCTGTGTAACGCTAGATATGCAAAGCAGATCTTCAGTCATAATTTTCATTTGCGATATGAGCATTTGTTGTAATTCGGACGAAGCACTTGCACACACACGAACGAGTGTGTCACATAGTGAGAAACATGAGGGTATAGACATGTTTTGCACATTAACAAATCCTACTATCATTCTCATAACCAGTGATCAAATACCACGATTTTTCACGAGCCCCTACTTTTGAGCAAAATTAGTGCATACGGGGGATTGGCGAATGCAAGGTAGTTTACCGGCGGTACAGGTGGGTTTTTTCATGCAAACAAAATGTTAACACTAAATGTCAGGGTATTTATCTCCATGCAGATTGTGAGGTTAAATTGCAGAGAGTTATTATGCAATGTGTGACTTGCATCGAGTTGTGTCGCTATGCAGAGTGTGACTTTTCTTGTTTAATTGCCGTACTATTAAATGGAAGATACTCATATTAAAGAAAGTCTTACATTGGGAGGTAGGAATGTGCTTTTGCATGATTTGTGACAAGACAAACTTTCCTTATAAGAGCTTAAATATGCATTTCATGCCGTTTGAACCAAAATGTCAGCTATGATAGATCTCTCCAATCAAACAAAATTAGGGTATCCTTCTACTAGAACGCATACAAAAAATCTAATAGCCTGGTAGTGTGCTGTGCATAGTGGGAGCCTTTGGCTTAATGAATTTCACATGTTAACACCAGTGTCTGTTAGGTAATGAATCACACATCCTCCACTCTTCACTGAAATAAGTCAGAAGTATGTGCCCATGTTAAAGATGGTCTTATTTTACCCATATATACCTAGACAAACATGTGGTGTCTGTAATATGAGGAGTAACATACCGTTAGAGGCCCAGTCCTTATTTTGAAAGCAGTTCTGTTCAGCTGGAATAAAATTATCTTAAATTTGTTTCTTAATTAAATAAAAACAAAAACAAATTGTTGTGCACGCAAAGCAGTCCGGCTGTTTTTGTTGTTGTATGTGTCTAAGGGCAGAGATGATCTTATTTTACGTAACAGCTTTTCCAGGTCAGAGTGAGCACAATCGTTTACATGGGGAGGACTGTGCCTACGTGGGTTTGCATTATTCAAATGCAGGAAACCAACAGCACACCGAATAGTTTCTGAGCTATTACAGTATATTTTTCCCTTTCTCTGGTCTCAGAAATATAACAAATGCCAGGGCATACAGTCGTAATCGTATGTGAATTTTCAAACAGATTAGCATAAAACAAAGTCTGTGTGTTCTTGTGTTATGCGAGCTGTATAATTTCCTCGTGCTATCTGATGTTGTTATCTTGCAGGTGTGTTTTCTTTACCGCAAGCATATCTACGTACAACGGGAAAATTAAAGACATACACCAGCCCACAGTGCAGAACAGAATATGAACAAGGTATGTAGCGTTGGATGCCATAATCAGATTAAGTTGTCTTCTTCTGCATTATGCATATATGCAATATTCATCTTTAGTGCGCGCGCGTGTGCGTGTGTGTGTGTGTGTGTGTGTGTGTGTGTGTGTGTGTGCGTGTGTGTGTGTGTGTGTGTGTGTGTGTGTGTGTGTTTATTGGTTGAAGACGACACAGGTTGGTGCCCCTTCCCTCATTTGTTTATCTGTGTGCGAGACTTCGTGAGGCAGTTTCATAGGCAGGATAGCTAACTGAGTTGCCTGCAAGACCGTTAACTGCATTTTGCACTGTATATTTGCTGTACATTAATTTCAGCTTAGGTATGACCAATACCAAAAGTTGCAATGTTGTAGGTGAAATGGTCTGTCTTTTGGGCTCTTTCCAAAAAGAATCCGAATTCGGGGATAGACTCAACCGTTTCAGGTTTTATATGGAGCCGTACACTAATTAACCCGACTTAAGCATTACAGAATTTAAAATTGTTAGTTTTGGAGGGTATAAACTATCATTTTACTATGTAATTTAAATGAAAATTTCAATAATAAAGAATAATCCGAGACATACCCCCCTTTTGTGCAATAAAATAGCACGGGCACCCACTGTCTGGAACGCTCGTGTACCCGCAAAGGCTTGTGCCAGATCACATTCAATTACCTATGTGTCTTTTGCCTCCATGTGTGTCCTTTGCCTCCGTGCATCATCTCTCTTCAAGGTTTCAACGACAGCAACGTTTGTTGCAGTAACAGCATTCAACTGTCGGTCTGGCCGGGTGTCATCTTTGAAGACGTGTCTGCCCGATTTAAATTCATTGTACCAGTTGTAAGTACTCGTTTTGGAAGCAGCATTCTTCCCCCAAAATTCCCACAATATTCAGTAGCTGTTAGAAACGTAACAATCCTTTTAGAGATGTGTATACATCATTGTTGTAAACTCCCTTTTTGGGAGCTCCATGACAGGCAAATATACATGGACGGGTAGTGTTCATCAAGAGCTGTTTTCTTTGAAGAGGAAACGTTGAGATACATGACCAATGAGCGGTGGTATGCATTATTCGGTGCCGGATGCATGATTTGACGCAAGGCTCGCAAACGAAGATTCGTCCAAATGGTGGTTAAAAACAACCTGCAGCGAACGGAAGCTGAAAACTAAAGGTGCATATAGTTCAAACAATCATTCAACTGTATTTATTTGACCTTACACAGACTGTGGGAAGAGGCAAACCGTCTTGAACAATATTTTTCCCCAGGAAGCGACTCCAAGAACACAGAAGACTCGAAGGTGAGTGACGTACCTTGTAGTCTTTCTGTGATAGTAGTAGTCCAGTGGACGATACCTTCCGCCTGTGCCCAGACTCAAAACAGAGACACGGCCTTGCAGTGTACGCGCATGTCTCTTGTTTAACGTGTGAAGAAGTTGTTCCAGGTACTGCTGGATACCTTGCTTCCAAAGAAAGCGGTCAAACGGATTATGGTCTCAACAAGCAAGCCGTTTATTCGTCCTTGGTATGTGGGCTAGGTGCTCAACAATTTAACAAAGATTTTGTGAAAGTTTAGATTTGGTAGGCATGCATCACAAAACCTTCCAGAAGAAAGCTGATAAACTCTATCAACGACTTGATGTACTGGAGGAGAAATTATTCAGTGAGGCTGTCCGTCAGGTCAGACAGATACACGGAACGCATAATGGAATGACACTGTCTGATGATGATGTTCTTGACATGAGTGTAACTGTAAGCTACGACGGATCATGGCTGACCTTGGGGCACTCGTCCCACATTGGAATAGGGTGTGCTGTAGACGTGCTGACTGGCATTAATTTTGCTTAGACGCTCATGTTATGTGCAACTACTGTCATGTTTGCCAGACGACTGGAAACAAACTTCTCCAGGAGAAACCCCTGGAGTATGTTGCCTGGCTGGTAAAACAAGTGGACATCTTTGACAAGAATTTTGCAGGTGAGTGCGTAGATCTAAACAGTATGTGTGTATGGTGCATTTGTGAAGACGGTTGTTGAAATGGGATGATAGTGTGTTGCGTTTGAATTTTACATAGATCTGTAAGTGTTTGTGAATATATGTGAGTCAGTGTTTTTGTGTGCGCTGTCTCGCTGTCTATGTGTACCGTACGTGTACGTGTGTGTGTGTTTGTGCCTGTTTGTGTATTTGTGTGTGTTTGGGTATTGTTCCATGCATAGTAATACATGTACTGAACAAAAGCAATGATAGCGTCTATGTTGGTAGATCTGTGGCTGATTGCCTTGTGTGTGTGTGTGTGTGTGTGTGTGTGTGTGTGTGTGTGTGTGTGTGTGTGTGTGTATGTGTGTGTGTTTGTGCATGCATGTGCATGCGTGTGTGTGTGTGTTTGGGTATTGATCCATGCATAGTAATACATGTACTGAACAAAAACAATAATAGCGTCTATGTTGGTAGATATGTGACTGATTGCCGTGTGTGTGTGTGTGTGTGTGTGTGTGTGTGTGTGTGTGTGTGTGTGTGTGTGTGTGTGTGTGTACCCCCGTTTCCACAGGTTTGGTTGCCTAAATCACCATAAGGCAACCATCCACACGTGGATGGCAACCTAAACTCTGGATGACAACCTAATTGTGTGGATGGTCGCTTCATTTAACACCGTTAAATTGACTTTTCTGACGGAAAGAATGTCATAACAATGTTCAAAATGACATTCTTTCCGTCCTCTATAGGCGACGAAATAGGTCAAATTTTGTGCATTTTTTAGTGCAAAATTCTTCGATGCCGGAGCGAGTACTGCACCCAGTGTTGTTGTAGTGCAAGTGCACTAGAAAGGCACTACACCCAGTGCCGCCTCTTAGGTAACCATCCACACTTTAGGTATGTGTGTTTGTTCATGCATGCATGTGCGTGTGTGTGTGTGTGTTTGGGTATTGTTCCATGCATAGTAATACATGTACTGAACAAAAGCAATAATAGCGTTTATGTTGATAGATCTGTGGCTGATTGCCTTTTGTGTGTATGTGTGTGTTTGTGTGTTTTTGTGTGTTTGCTATTCAGTGGCTGACTTTGACTGAAACGGTGGTTTTATTTTTAGGTTCCAGTGGCATGATGGAAGTCGAGGCGGCTCGGGTTCTGTGGGGCAGGTCAGTGGCGCGGCACAATCTGCGATACACAGTTATCCTGTCAGACGGTGATACAAAAATCTTCCAGGAACTTTCCAAAATAAAGCCTTATGGAGATCAAGTAACCATCGAAAAAGAAGAGTGCATCAATCACGTTTCCAAGCGTCTAGGGACAGCGCTTCGCAACCTTGTGACAGACTGCCGCAAAAAAGGAATCACTTTGGGAGGGCGAGGGTATGGTCAGCTGACTCTGAATACAATCAAGAAGTTGACGATATATTACAATCGGGCAATTAGGGGAGGTAAGACAGTTGCAGACATGAAACTGGCAGTGATGGCATCTCTGCGTCACGGCTACTCAACAGATGACAAGCCACAGCATGACTTGTGCCCCCATTGTGCCGCGTCATGGTGCTTCTACCAGGCCGCCCTTGCTCATAATAAGCTCCCAGGACCACACGCAAAACTCGTCCATACACCTCTTAGCTTTAAGAAGCTGAATCCTCATCTAGAACCAGTTTACCAGAGACTGACGGAAGATCAACTGCTTCAAAGATGTGTGTCAGGAAAAACCCAAAACTCTAATGAGTGTCTCCACGCAGCGTTTGGGTTCGCTGCCCCAAGGACACATTTGCATGCAAAAATCGCGTACGGTTTGCAGTCGTCACAGGGGCTAGGGAATTCAATTTTGGACCAGCGGCTGCTCTCAACACTGCACAGTTTTACGGCTTTACGACAGGCTGTAACATGAAAAGACTGAACAAGGCTAGGGAGTGTAGGAGGGTTCTTGGCAGCCTCAGGTTCAAGAAAGATCAGCTAAACAAGAGACGCGACACTGTGCGTGCAGCTAAACTCAAAAGACAGGATGAGCTCATCAGACTAGAAGGGGGTGCAGCATATGCTGCTGGGCAGTTTTAGGTAAGCCTGTAGTTATCAGGTGTCTGTGAAAAGTACCTGAACTATGTTAACATTGATTTGGGGTGAATGAAAGAGCTTTGAAATGTTCTCGGCCTTGTTTCTCTGTTCAGCGTTTTTGCATGACCTGCTTTCTAGGAAACTATTTTTCTTCAATCCATCTGTTCAGAATGCAATGAAACTTAAGGGACATGCTTATCAGAGGATAACCTGTGGAATGACAACAGGGATGTTCTTTAAATTAATAAATAACTGTTCAGGCGGGTCATATTTACTAAAATTGTGCTGCAAAACATGATAATTCATCTAAAAAAATATTTTATTAGAACTATTCATCCTAGAAAAAATCCCTGTTGTCATTCCACAACTATGGACTCCTACATCCTACATGCAAAACATGACATTCCTATGATTGAAGGGGAAGCTAAAAAAAACGTGTTCCTAGCAACCCATTTTGGCAGTTGGAGATTGTTGTTTCCATGGTAACGGACAGTGACAGTACTGAAAACGTTATCCGTTTTGAAATCGTATATGCCTTACCACTTCATAAGTATATAACATTAGCCTATGGTAGAAGTAAATGAAATGTTAGTGGCTCACCTTGCCTTGTTCAGTCTTTTCTTTTTTTGTCTTGCACGGAATTTTGATCCAAAATGGTCCCATGATGTGATTTGGGTTTTCAGCATATTTAAGTACTTTGAACACCCTAGAATAACTGCATGATGTTTATTTTGTCAATTTCATCCTCTTTTTTTCAATAAAGTGATGATTTGCAAAGTGAGTGAATGCTAAAAATCTGCATTTTTTTTAAAAATCGATTGTTTCATGGCAGAGCAGCAAGCAACATGTCACATGTCGATGAGTTTGTCAAATTTATTGCATGCACCGTACTCAGCGGGAATTCCCGTTTTTGTGACGATGTCACAGTCATGAAAATAAAGTCCGTTTGTACCCCTCAACGGCCACAATACAGTGCTGGCGAAGGCTACTTTCACTTGCAAAATGTTCCATATTTGGAAAGTGACCTTCACATTTGAAAATCTATTTGCTGATTGGTCATTACAAATAACTTTTAGCCGGGCAGTCGTTCTGCGCATGCGCGCGCACCACATCCGCATAATCGTCGCGATATAACCTTCGTGGTTGAAAACGACGTTAAACACCAAATAAAGATAAAGAAAGACATCCGCATAAACACGCGGACGTTATTTCGAATCGGTTCGACGTCTCAAACAGCGATGTTCCTCTCAACTCGGCCTCTTAAAGATAAATTCGGCGGGTATCCATCATGCAAGAGGCAGAGGAAGTTACAACTTTCGGTAGATCGAGCAGCGAAGAAGAATAAGCTAGCGGTCGGTGTGAATGTTGAGTCCGCGATGTCTGAATAACAGGTAGGACGTCAGGCCTTGGTTATCTCACATAAACTCCACCTTGACTGTCTCAGTTACACCCTAAAGTACTGCTAATCGAACTTCGGACCCATCTTCCACTCATGTATCTAATTCTTGGTGAAACAATGATATTTTGACTTAGATGTTTGCTTCGTTGCAAAATCCAACTTTCCTCATTCAAGGAACGCAACAACTCAGTGCATTTTCGAGTGAATCAAATTTTGGGCTAAAATCTGTTGGATTTCATCCCGACTCTATTTCACCAATAAGGAACTTGATATTCTTTTCTCCCTCTAGATCATTGAATCCCTTGAAATTGTCAGGGAAGCATACTGTCTAGAGTTTTTTTTTGGCAGAAGCCCGACTGACGTCCTACAGCTGCATGAGTTTTGGAAAAAAATAATGCTAATTCGAAGCAATTTCCGATCAAAACTCGGCCACTTTTTGTGTGATGGAAACGAATTAGCAGAAACTGTGATATATCTGTCTGCTCCTGCGATAAAACTGAGAACATCGAGAGTTGCAAGTAAAATTCCAAACGCCTTATTTCCAGCTGATCATTATCACTGTACTTGATGTTTCATTGAGTGTAGCATCAGTCTGATGTCCATATGTGCAACTTTGGACTGATTGGGGATTGTGAAGAGTACTTGGAGTATTGGAAAATGTCAGTGAAAAGTACCCGAATGCACACATACTCTTGGTTTGTCAATCTGTCTTCACTGTGCGCAGCAAAACATTTCACAAACTTTCAAATGCAATTTTCTCAGAATGTGATTTTCAAGGATGGTAACAACACGGCGATGGTCTTCACTTCCCATCTATTTGTGGTAGACTACTAATTTTGTTTCCCCAATCATTGTAAATGAATTCGCCCCGTAGTTACAGAAGCGCTTTTTCAAAAAAACTTTTTATTTTATTTTTATGAATTGGAATGAAAGCCTGACATAGCATTTTCATGCTAAAATATAATGTCACCCAATTTTTTTAATTTTTACTGGGAACTAAGGCTGATACTCATAAAAATGCTCTGTAACTACTGAGAAACGCTACTTGTGAGTTCATAACAACAAATATGAGGTTGTTAGCTCAAGAAATTTCTAAAATATCACGCTAGAGCAGAATAGGCCGTTTCATGTTCTTTTGTCAAAAATCGAGCGTTTTTACCCATAAAAAGATCCTCAGGCAAAAAATTTGCACAAATGAGTCTTTTTATGTGTTTTTGCTTGATAATACGTACAAATATTGCAAGAAAAAGTGCAAACATCCAGTAGAAATTTTTCGTGCCACCAGAGTGACGTTCTTTCTGATTAAATAATATAATATCATTACCAAATAATCTAGTCAAGATAAACTTACACCTGGCACTAAGCTAGCTGTGACCTCAAATCAAACAATGACATCAGAGTCTCATAGTTTAACGACTTGTTTATGATACCTCAGTGGATATGTTCAGTAATGACAGATCTTCTCCAGCCAGGATTTTGACGCTGTGACTTTCGAATTTGATGAAAAGAAGCCACAATTATGTCTTGTCTAAAGATTATTAAAAAAAACACAAAGAGTGTAAAAAATTGTAAGTTTTACCGTCAAAATATCCGACAAAAACTAAATGTAACGTTTCTGGTTAAGAATCGAGCATGACCCGGCATCTGTGAACTGGAAATATGACGAAGTTCGACCAAACTGAAGTCAGAGCGGGAGATCATCAAACCTGGAAGTGTGCACAGTTTCAAAGCTCTTGCTTTAAAAACATCCAACCAACAAATGTTCACGGACAAGCGGCGGGTCATTGCCCATACGTACGGACACAGGTCATTTTTAAGATTCACTGATTACTCATGTGAATCAAAAATCGTAGTGTAAAGACGTTATCGTTAGATCCTCAATATTAATTATGTTTGCAGCCTACAACGCCATTCATACTCACCAGTTTGCCTCATCGGCTAATATGTGCACTGCCCCTGTTGGGATGTCGCTGGCGTGATCACACAGCTGTTGCACCCAGGCCTGGTACTTCACCTCGCCTTCCTGTGTCCATGTCTTCCTCTCGTTGTCCCAGAAATCCTCCGTATTGACGAGCTGCACGCTGTCGGGTCCCTGTGCCGCGGTCATCTTAAGCTGATGGGCCACAAGGAAGGCAGAAGCTGCGCCGTCTTCAGGACGTGACTGCACGACAAAGACCTTTCCACACCCCTCCTTCAGCCACAGGACACCCTTAATTAATAGGAGAAAAGTCTTAGCTGAGCCAGGTGGACCGTAAAGTATGATGACGTCATCCTTGTTCTGGTCAGGCAAGTCTTCCACCAGTTCCAACTGACGAGGGAAGAGCGCGATGCGAGACAAGTCACGGCCATGCTCCTCCCCTACTGCCTGCACCACGTCGTGTAGAGTCCACAGCTGTAGTCGTGGTTCAGTGGACAGGTACATCTGCACCGTTGTTAGGGGTGTGACAAACCTGCAAAGGGCAGGATTCGTACAGTGGATTGTCACTCCTGTATCTTATGGGTCTTCTGCTACAAACGTTTTGGAAAAAAAAACGAAAAAAAACACACTTGCACAAACAAAATAATGAACAAAAAATAATCGAACAAACGCATGATATGTAGAGCTTTCTGGTCTGGTGACTGTTTTCACTCA
This sequence comes from Littorina saxatilis, assembly GCF_037325665.1. Lineage (NCBI taxonomy): Eukaryota > Metazoa > Mollusca > Gastropoda > Littorinimorpha > Littorinidae > Littorina > Littorina saxatilis. The sequence continues at coordinate 25,766 of NW_027128546.1, forward strand.
ATAAACAAGACCAGTTAAGACTGACCATATAAGAGTAACCAAAAAGAGTGACCAGTTATCAGTGACCAGTTATCAGTTACCATTTAACGGTTAACATTTAACAGTGACCAGTTAACAGTGACCAGTTAACAGTAACCCGTTAACAGTGACCAGTTAACTGACAAGTTAACAGCAACCAGTTAACAGTGACCAGTTAACAGTAACTAGTTAACAGTGACCCGTTAGCAGCAACCAGTTAACAGCGACCAGTTAACCGTTAACAGTGATCAGTTAACAGTGACCAGCTTACAGTAACCCGTTAATGCAGTGTCCATTTAATTCATCAAAACATTGGCACTGTGCACAGGAAGCAGCCAGGCTGTTGAAGCTGCTTCAAACTGTTGATTGTTGAAGCTGCTTCAAACTGTTGATTGTTGAAGCTGCTTCAAACTGTTGATTGTTGAAGCTGCTTCAAACTGTTGATTGTTGAAGCTGCTTCAAACTGTTGATTGTTGAAGCTGCTTCAAACTGTTGATTGTTGAAGCTGCTTCAAACTGTTGATTGTTCAAGCTGCTTCAAACTGTTGATTGTTCAAGCTGCTTCAAACTGTTGATTGTTGAAGCTGCTTCAAACTGTTGATTGTTGAAGCTGCTTCAAACTGTTGATTGTTGAAGCTGCTTCAAACTGTTGATTGTTGAAGCTGCTTCAAACTGTTGATTGTTGAAGCTGCTTCAAACTGTTGATTGTTGAAGCTGCTTCAAACTGTTGATGGTTGAAGCTGCTTCAAACTGTTGATTGTTGAAGCTCCTTCAAACTGTTGATTGTTGAAGCTGCTTCAAACTGTTGATTGTTGAAGCTGCTTCAAACTGTTGATTGTTGAAGCTGCTTCAAACTGTTGATTGTTGAAGCTGCTTCAAACTGTTGATTGTTGAAGCTGCTTCAAACTGTTGATTGTTGAAGCTGCTTCAAACTGTTGATTGTTGAAGCTGTTTCAAACTGTTGATTGTTGAAGCTGCTTCAAACTGTTGATTGTTGAAGCTGCTTCAAACTGTTGATTGTTGAAGCTGCTTCAAACTGTTGATTGTTGAAGCTGCTTCAAACTGTTGATTGTTGTAGCTGTTTCAAACTGTTGATTGTTGAAGCTGCTTCCAACTGTTGATTGTTGAAGCTGCTTCAAACTGTTGATTGTTGAAGCTGCTTCAAACTGTTGATTGTTGAAGCTGTTTCAAACTGTTGATTGTTGAAGCTGCTTCAAACTGTTGATTGTTGAAGCTGTTTCAAACTGTTGATTGTTGAAGCTGCTTCAAACGGTTGATTGTTGAAGCTGCTTCAAAATGAAGGATGCACTTAAAGAAAGTACACCAAAGGCGCCATTTTGAAACGTTTTCTGACAATTTGGACCTTAAAAAGTTCAAGGGACATTCCATGTACTGTAATTTAGAAACACCTGCAATGATTTGCTCAAAACAGCTCCAAAACTATTAAAAATAATTAAAGAGTTCAGACACTGATTTACAAAAAAAATAGATTTCGCTAATATTTTGGGGTGTCACTAAAAGTCGAAAAGACGCGAAAAGACGCAAAAAGACGCGAAAAGACGCGAAAAGACACGAACAGTCTTGGTACATGTAACTGTTTTTAGTCGAGATTGGTGATTTAATATAAACAATCATCAAAACATGCACTCTCTCTCTCTCTCTCGTAAAATAAATTTCAATTCAATTCAATTCAATTCAATTCTCTCTTTCTCTCTCTCTCTCTCTCTCTCTCTCTCTCTCTCTCTCTCTCTCTCTCTCTCTCTCTCTCTCTCTCTTTTTCTCTCTCTCTCTTCCTCTCTCTCTCTCTTCCTCTCTCTCTCTCTCTCGCATGTGTGTGTGTAAGTGTGTATGAGCTTGTGTGTGCGTGTGTGTGTATACGAGGAAGTCCTTATCTGTTTGAAGTGGGCGGTCATTTGTGAAAAGCTCGCCAAAAACGGATCGCTTGGGCCCCAGGTGGTCGTAATGTAATGTGCCGCCAGCTTGACTGGGTATGTTGGGGGAATCGGCGTTTTGTCAAGTAGATGTTAATTCCTTTGTCGGATCGGATGGATAGAATACCAGCTCAGCTGGCGTGTGGTCAGTTGCGTAACTTTTATGAGTTACCCGGGGTAGCCGCTGATAACACGTTCGTGTGGGAATGTTTGATGCGCTCAGATCAAAGCCTCATTTAAGAGATAGCGAATTCCGTTGCAAGCCCCTGGAGCAAATTTTTGATTGGTGCTTTTGTGAACAAGAAACAATTGACAAGTGGCTCTATCCCATCTCCCCCCTTTCCCCGTCGCGATATAACCTTGAATGGTTGAAAACGACGTTAAACACCAAATAAAGAAAAGAAAAGTGAGGAGGTGATTGTTACAAGAAGGTGTGAATGCACTGTGTGAGTGTCAATGGTGAAAGGGTCAAAGGTGTGTTTTCGTGTATTTGTGCGTCTTTTCGTATCTATTCTGTCTTTTCGTGTCTTTTCGCGTCTTTTCGCGTCTTTTCGACTTTTAGTGACACCGAATATTTTGCCTGTGATATTTTCAGAGTCCGTTGAAACAAGGGTAAAACAAATGAGAGAAATCAATCGGACAGACTTTATTTATGATACAGAATTTTAAATATGATGACATATAACAAGAATCATATAAGCCAGGTTTGGGTAATTGAATGGGGTATCTAACCAGTCAATTAACAATCGTAGGACCTATTTTGGAAGTGTTATTAATCCTTGGTTCACGTTTGTTGTGATGATATGTTTCTATTTGAATTATTGTAAGGTGTCTTTGTGACATGGCTGGAAATAGCGTTTTTTCATGACGTTTTCTTAGTTTAAAATTAGATCAGTTTCTCGAATCGCATCCACATATTTCCATATTTCCTAGAGCATTTGCTCGATTTTAACGACAACATGACACAATGCCGAGCAGAGTCCACATAGTCACATAAAACAAACACAACAAAAATTGACTGTTTAATTTTTGCACCGACCTGCAAAACGTACCATTACCTCCATTCTGAAAAATGGCATCAGAAGTGGTAAAAGTGATCGTACTCTAAAACATATGCATGCTGAGTGATATGTAAGCGCTGTTTCAAAGTGTTCAAAATCTGCCATGTCCGAAAATTGATGTGTACCTTCAGAAAGTTTTTGGCAACATTACAAAATATTAGCAAAGTCGATTTTTAAAGTGAATCGCTGTCGGATGTTTTTAAATGAATTTTAATCAGCGAGCGGTCAGCTTTGCCCAGCTCTCCTGTGTCAGGAGTCCAGACTTCCGTTCGTCATCATATTTTATTTAGTTTCCGTAGATACCCGTCAATGCAGATTAAAACCGTTGGACTGAAGAAGTCAAACCTATATTCTAGCAAACGTATGCACACTCACACGCATGCCATACCGGGCTAAAACGCTTCGCATAACAGAAACAAAGAACTTAGTCGATAAATATCGACAGGGGGCCGACAAATGGTTTACATGTGAAATGTGTGTATATGGGTGTGGGTCTCAAACAAACAAACAAACAAACCATGTGAACCCCTCCCCCCTCCCACCGCTCGCGGGCTGAACGACTGACGTCACATGTCGCTTCGGTCTTTTCCAGAAGAACACCGCGTGTACATAATACACAATTCGATCGCGTAGCACTGCCAATGCACATTTTCGCAACGAAAACCGTGCTACTGTTTCTTGTGTGTTAAATCTGAAAGCAATATATAAGTGAACGAACAATAGAAAACTGATATCACGTTACTAAACTCCCAAAAGTAATAAATTACTTCTGACTGCGGTACACAATACATTTTCAAAGCAATTTTTATTATTTTCAAGACATAAAAAATACAACGGAAGAAAAATGCAAGCAATAACAATTTTTTTAAAGTACAGACTAAATACTGAAGCTCTCTATTTCTCTTTAGTATGTTGGATTCAGGTGTACTTACTCACAGTTGCAGACAGATACAGATTCAAACACGTGTCGAGCGTAAAACAAAAAGTGAAACTAGAGAATAACATGAACCTGAAAACTTTTAAAATATTTGTACCCAGCACCAAGAGAGATTATTGTAAAAACAAATGTAATACAAAGTTCTACATAAGACAGGAGAATTTACATAGCAACAGAAAACATGCTTGTAAATCACTGAGCACCAACAGTTAAAAATCACTCTCTCGCTCACCTCTCGCAGACTGAAATGCAAACCTGCACACATACATACACACAAACAAGGGGGGAGCATCCGTGGACTGGCACTAATGATATGATCAACTGCATATGTAGCTAACTTTGCCCGTCTCACACCTTGTTAATGTTAGTGTCACTGGTACGCAACCTGTTCTTCATGCTCTACTCTTTCCACCCGCGCTGCACTTTGTCCATCATTGACATTGTCCTCAGCTTGTGGTGGACTCGGATTTAAAAAAAAAAGCAGGACAGCATTTTCGAAAACATCTTCTTGCACTTTCAAAGAAATGTCAAATGCATAAACTGTGTCATAAAAAAGCACAGGCACTGTATCATTGGTTTGGCACTGTTGCAGAAAGTCCTTGTCATCAGCTTTCATTTTGGCAGAGCAAGCGACACCCACAGTCCGACGAAAAATGTCCTCCATGTCAAGGAACATTTGCACAATGTTGTCTTTGACAAATGTCAGTCCTCCTCGGTTAAGCACCGTTGTCATGTCAGTTGAAGAACCACAATCACTTTCTGACAGCTCACTGAACCTCAGTGCTTCTAAACAGCGCAGTTTCTCGTATCTGTATGCACCTTTCTTGAGGCCCCAAACTTTCTTTTTTAGTTTCTTCACCACACTCCCAGCAACATACCTGATCACATCCTTCTCCTCCTCACACACTGGCACCGGTCGGTCATTCGCGTTGTCTTCCTGTTTGCACCCATAGGTTGCTTCGACCAGCCTTTCAAACATCCTGAGGCAAATGGAAGCTGATGCATGAGTCGACTTGGTGACCTCTGTAATGCTTGCATGGCTTGCGTAGTACAATGCAACATACTTTGAGTGAGCCTTTTCCTTGGCTGCGTTCCGGAACTTCCCTCGTAGACCAAGGCATGACTCAAACACCTGAAGTTTGTCCCGAAGAACAGCACCTGTCAAACAGACCACAAAGTCTTACACTTGAACACATACAATAGAACCACCTTTGTATTACCTCAAACAATCTGAGAAAGCGGGTCTTTAAAAGGAGGCAGTCTTAAAATGAAGGAAAATTTACAAAAGTTATGCACAGACAAACTGACAAAATAAGGTCTTAAAAGGGAGGGATTATCAAATTGGGGGGGGGGGGGTGGTCCACTGTATATATATATATATATATATACAATAATAGATTTTTATTTGTCCATATCTTGGGATAATTCCCTGCCTCGTATAACTTTAAAAGAAAGGCAAACACACACACACAATTGTATCCAAAAAGAACACTTGCACATTGACAAGTCTGGAATGTGTACGCGAATGATCAACAATAATTACACGTATGCCATACAGGGAGCACTGCTTACTTGTCATGTATATATGACAGCTTATTCTCAGCGTAACTGAATAACTTGAAATTTAAACTTAAAATTGTTTTACATTATAAGCAAAAGTGAAAACACTACTCCAACAAAATTGTATTCATTCATACAGTGTTTCCCTAAACACTTACAGTCCAAGGTTTTAACATGGCTTCACAGATCAGCTGACAGGCATTCATTTTCTGCAATCTCACTGCACACCTCTTCCAGAAGTGGAACTGTCACCTGTTGACATTTAAAAACACATGTAAATGTACACACAGTTACCCAATAAAAAAATCATGCGTAATGAGAATTATCCAAAAATATTATATGATGCACTGGTGTCGAAATGTGTTATGGTATTTTATGTTATCACAGAATCTAAGTCTTGAAAAATACACATGTTCACACAAAAATATGGCAAATACCACATGAGACTGAAATATACACAAATCTGCAGTAACTTGACTGAGAAATCACCAGCGGGTGTAGTTGTAGGCATCACAATCACAAGACAAACAAATTCTGCCTTTATGTTTAATAATTTTTAACAATAAATGTTGCAAATGTAACGAATAAATTCCCACCTTTTGTGAAATAGTACTTTGAGCTTGACACACTTCTGACTGTATTGGGTTTTCATCAACAACAAAAGTGGTGCTTGCTTCCTGAAACAAAATTATTCAATGATGAGAAGAACTGAATGTGGCAGTGTTCAAAGTGATATTCAAACTTGCATGTAACTATCAGTACCTATACTGTAAAACGAGAAGGCTATTGCCATGCTCGTCAATCAGTATGTGTCATTCAGTGTTTTGTGCTGTGACAATGAAATGCAATCAATGATGAATGAATGTATCAGCAACTGCAAGTTCTTGTAGTCTAGAAATAAATACAACAATAATTTCAATTGAAACCACAAACTAGTCAAATAAATTGTGTAAATAGTTGGACAAAAAGATGCTTATTAACCCAGGGAAATAACAGGATTTCTTAGCAAAACTTTCCCAACCCAATTACCTGATTCAGTCCGGCTTTTCTGCTTTTATAACACTTACTTTCAGTTTCACTAGAATATATCACAACTACAAGAACAATGGAACAGGAATGAGATTTTGTTTTGTTTTTGTAAACTACATCAGGATTTAACTAGTTTGGAAGCTCTGCTTACATACAAAATACAGACAGTGACGTTCAATCGTGGTGCACTGACTGAGACGGACAATTTGATTTGATCGCTTCACCACGCCTTTCCAACTATGTGCTCCCATACAGTTTTGGTAGATACATGCTTGTTCAAGTATGTTATTAGTATTACCAATATGAATCTTATTTTTCTTTCGATGGTCAGTTTTACTCACCTCTGTAACGGCAGTCACCTCTGCGAATGCTGTCGAAGAATCTAACCGAAAGTAAACATTCTTGGAATCTACGCGCATCGGCCTTGATGCAAGTTCAATACTGAGCCAATGAGTGCGGCGCGGCGAAGTTGGCGATCCAGTCCATACATATCTCTGTTGAGGCCTTGCAAGGTTTTGAAGGCAACAATAATTATTGTAGTTCTCTAAGACTTTATTTCTGTTTGATTTGTAATATGTTGGGAAGACATATTTATCAATTGATCAACAAAATAAAACATAACAAGTCGCGTAAGGCGAAAATACAACATTTAGTCAAGTAGCTGTCGAACTCACAGAATGAAACTGAACGCAATGCAATGTTTCAGCAAGACCGTAGCATCGTCAGTCCTCCGCTCATGGCGAAGGCAGTGAAATTGACAATAAGAGCGGGGTAGTAGTTGCGCTAAGAAGGATAGCACGCTTTTCTGTACCTCTCTTCGTTTTAACTTTCTGAGCGTGTTTTGAATCCAAACATATCATATCTATATGTTTTTGGAATGAGGAACCGACAAGGAATAACCCAGCCAGCATGATTCTGCGTGACGCATGCGTTATTTCTGCGTTTTTCATGCGGGGATGCGTACGGCCTCGTGACACCTTCGCTTCGCGCGCGTTACTTTTCGCCAACTTTTACGCAGATTGTCGCATTCGAAACGACTTCACCACGCAGTGTTTAGCACGCATGGATTCAATGAAAAGGTGATTGCAATTTTTGTTTTTCCTAATTTTATACCGTGGGTTTATGCATTTACTTCATGAAATAATTTATTATATTTTATGTTATTAAAAAATATTTACTTTTAAATTTTGGTTATGAATAGTTATTCTTCTTCAAAAACTTCTTTTTTTTAGAAAAAAATTGCATAAAAACTTTCAATCCGTTATTTTTCAGTTTATCTTAAGACAGTTTCGGTTAAAAAAAATACATTTAAAAGTTTAATAAAATAGTTTTATTTTATGTAATGGTTTTCCCATTTAATTTTTATTTAATCATTTTCTTATTACTAACATTTATTTGTTTAATTGTAATCCTGATTATTTTCATCTTAAAATAAATATGATTATTTTAATTTGTATCATCATTAGCATGTTTTTGCATGTATTATTATTATTGTAATGGGGATTTGGTATTGTTGTAGGAATCAGCTTTCCACAAAATAATGTCGTGGAAAAATCTAGGCAAAGCATAATAAAATTAATATATGAACAGAAAAGATAACTGAAATCTATATGAACACCCATAACAAAACGATAAAAACATTTAAAAAATTCAGATTAAACAAAAAAATGTAAACTAAAGTAACTTTGAAACTAATTATCTACTCAAAATAAAGGCTGATGTTAATGGTTACATAAAATTTGTTCTCAGCATTTTTTCATTTTATTTTATTTTGCTTTGGAAGAAAATCTCCATGAAAGTTCAATTTCAGGGGAGACAGTTACCTTGACTGAAAAGAGCAATTTATTGAAGTTATTTCCCTTGTCTGTCAGACGTACTTCAATCAGACAATCTCCAACTTCCTGTTGGCAAGAAGTCTGTCAAATCCACATTGTATCGGCGTTTTTTTGCTTTTTCTTCAT
>NW_027128547.1:0-1000 GCF_037325665.1 Littorina saxatilis
CAGCATACTGTCAGTAGTAGGGAGAGGTCTGTCGATGAGTGATTCGTATAGCGGTGAAAACAGAGCCAGCATACTGTCGATGAGTGATTCGTCTAGCGGTGAAAACAGAGCCAGCATACTGTCGATGAGTGATTCGTCTAGCGGTGAAGTCAGAGCCAGCATACTGTCGATGAGTGATTCGTCTAGCGGTGAAGTCAGAGCCAGCATACTGTCGATGAGTGATTCGTCTAGCGGTGAAAACAGAGCCAGCATCAACCGAGCAACAAGCAGCACGAATGTCAATAGAACTCAGCCTCTCAACACTGCACCTGAACACGATTCAATTGATACTACTGATAGCAGACCCCTCTCAACGTCTAACGGTCTACCTCGTGGATATACAAGTAGCAACAACACAAGAAGACCACCCTTCGAACTCTCACATTCTGACACCGTCGGAACTGACAGCAGATCCTTAACGACTTCCCGCGCAGTCCCTGACGGAGAGACCAACATTTCCAACAGACCCTCTTCGAATGCATCCCGGTCTGCAAGCGTCAGAGACAGGGAGGACAGTGGCGGGGTAGAGGCTCGCCCCTCCCTGTTTCCCCAGCCAGGGCTGGACTTGGGCGGAGCCGTGTACCCTATGTACCAGGACATGGCCAGCAGGAGGCGGACCTTCACCCAGTGCCAGTGGGATGACTCTCAGGCCCCGCCCCTTGACTACGTCATTCTCTGTGGCATGTTCTATGCTGGTGAGTCGCACGTTTGCTTGTTTGTCTGTTTGTTTGTTCACTTGGGCGGGGCAGTGTATTATGACATGGCCAGCAGGAGACGGACATTCACCCTATGGGATGGCTCTCAGGCCCCGCCCCGTGACTACGTCATTCTCTGTGGCATGTTCTATGCTGGTGAGTTTGTCTACGATGTTTTCATCACTTCTTTTTGTCATTCAAAGATGCCCCGTTCAGACAATATTTGTAACTTGTGTGAAAAGGCATGCGGTTCCAAGAACCTTCTA
>NW_027128548.1:5000-25000 GCF_037325665.1 Littorina saxatilis
AATATTTCTATTTGAGTTTATAAACTGAGTCAGGGGTTGAAAGTGGCATGAGTTCAAATCACACTCCAAAGTCAAATGAGCAATGGTGAGGTCGGATTGACAGGTGCATTTAAGCTCTAGAAATTGGTAATTCCCAGCTTCTGCCCTTAGGCGGTTAATCCTTTTTATTACACGTGGGCATGCATTATAGGTGTTCATCTGTTTTGATGGGGCTTCCCGAATGAGCCAGCCAGAGCTTATAGCCTTGTGCATATATGTGTTCCTCCATTCTCTCCAGAGAAGAGAGTCTGTAAGGCTACTGATCTCAGAAGCAGACAATGGCAGGTCTACCTCGGAGGCGCCTATGCCTTGGGCAGCTTCTTTGGCGGCTTTGTCCGCTTTCTCGTTGCCAGGCACGTTCACGTGTGCTGGACACCAGACCAGGTTAATCTCGCTTCTTTTTTTATAATTTTATTTGCCAGCTCCTTTATGGCAATGACAAGATCATGTCTTTTTGATCTTTTGTCAGATCTTAATGCTTCAATGGCTGCTTTGGAGTCAGAGAATATAGCTATCTTTTGAGGAGGAGTGTTCTTGAGATTGAGGTGAACAAGCGACATGCAGATGGCAAGGAGCTCAGCTGAGAAGATCGAGTTTCTGTTGCACAGTTTAAATTTCCCAGTCATGTCATCGCTGGGGATTACAAAAGCTGCGCCAGCCTTCTTGTCATCCAACACTGACCCGTCTGTGTAAACATGAACATGGCCTTTGTATACAGTATCAATGTGCTCAAGGGCTTGTGTCCTGAGTAATAACTGATCATCCTTTGTAGCTGTGCAATATTCTGTGTCAAAATTCATTTCTTTCATTGTCCTTGAGGGATCACGAGATATGGGGTTTTGGGCCACATCATTTGGGTCGACACTGATTTCACTAAAGAGTGAAGCATTGAATTGAGCCAGTGAGGAGAAAGTAGTGCCAAAGTGGGCCTTTTTGTTTTGGATATGATTGTAATGCGGTTGTAGCTCCTCTTTTGTTGAGTTTTGCACTGTGTTGGCTCGAACATTGTAATCTGCGCAGCACTTACGCCGCCACATGTCAAGAGGGAGGAATCCTGCTTAGTGGTATACATTGGCCTGCTTTGAATGCCTTGGGTGTCCGAGGGCAAGCCGAAGGGCACGACACTCCGCTGACTGTAGCTTATCAAGCCATTTTCGAGCCGACGAGAAGTAGGCCTCCTGTCTATATGATAGTCTTAATCTTATAAGAGCTCTGGTGATGTTTGTTAGAATAACTGGGCACTTTGCCCATGGTTGGGCAACCAGTATTTTAAGAAGGTTGATGGTCTTATTTGCTTTGCTTCAGAGATACTTTAAGTGAGCAGTCCATAGTCCATTTGAGGTGAAAAGTACGCCCAGATATTTCACCTGCTGACTGGGTGAGACAACAGATTTATCTAGTGAGAACTGTATCTTTTCTCGATCTTCCAGTTTTCGGTTTGTAAAGACAACGAATACAGTTTTCTCGGCAGAGAGAGTGAAGCCATTCTCCCGCATATAGTTCGCAATGTTATCTATAGCTGTTTGCCACTCTTTAGAGAATTTGTGTTCTGTTTTATAAGTTTTGTTTTGATACTCTTTGCATAGAGCAATATCATCCGCATAAAGCGTCAGTTCGGCTCCATGTGTTTTAATTGTCGATATGTCATGCAGCATAATGCTAAAAAGCAGTGGTGTTATTACTGAGCCCTGTGGCACTCCCATGTCAACTTTGCGAGTGGATGATTTGGCACCTTTATAATCAGTTTGAAAGGATCTGTTCAGTAGAAAGCTTTTTATGTATTGAAACATATTACCACTGATGCCTAATTGCTTCAATTTGAACAACAATCGTTGGTGTCATACTGTATCGTAGGCTTTTTTGATGTCAAAAAAGACAGCAAAGAGAGACTTCTTGCGTGAGAGAGCTTTCTTAATTTTGGAGGACAGTTTTACAATGTGATCCGAGACACCCCTGCCTCGACGGAAACCGGCTTGGCACAGGGGTATTACCTTTTTTCTTTCCATTTCATCTTCTAGTCTGGATTTTAGTATTCTTTCATAGATTTTGCTCAGATGGGAGGTCAGAGATATAGGGCGCCAGTTGGAAGGGTCAGCTCTTGGTTTTCCAGGCTTTAAAATGGGGATCACAACAGCCTCTTTCCAAGCTGAGGGAATCAGGCCAGACTTCCAGCATGTTGAATAAAAATCCAGTAAAAGATTTAATCCTTGGTTTGGTAAATGTTGTATAACCTGATAGTTTATTGGATCAGAACCACAGGCGGATCGGACTTTTGTCACCGATGCTATAGCCGTTTTCAGTTCTTGAATGGATAAGGGAGCATTTATTTTTAAGGAAGGGTTGAGTTCTGGGTCGTTTAAGTCCTGTTTATCTTCCCACTTCTTACGGAAGAGTTCCTGCTCACATAACAGTTTATCTGTTTGGCTTGCTGCTGCAAAAATATCTGCAAACAGTTCTGCTTTTTCAGGAAGGCTTTCATATTTTTTTCCTTCGTGCATAAGAGGACGTTCAGCCTGCTTGTGTCTGCATTTGAATTTCCTTATTTTGGTCCAAATTTTTCCAGCATCTCTGTAATCGCTCACTTTGCTGGACATGTTTTCAAAATATTCTTTTTTTGCTTTGTCTATAATTTTGTCACATTGTTCTTCAGTTGATTTCATATTGTTGTGGTTTTGTGCAGACCTGAAGCGATCATACTTCTCTTTTGCAGTTCTTTTTAACCTGATGGCTGTTCTGCATTCTTCTGTCCACCATGGGCTCTGATCAGTTCTACTGGGTCCGATAAAAGGTTTTGTTTTGGGGATTGACAATTCCATTGCATTCAGCAGGTTTGATCTTAGCTGTTTATATTTGTTGTCGATACTTTCTTGGGACTCTGGATTGCCATCCAAGAGGGTATGTGCATCGGCAGACTTAGTGACAGCGTCCTTGAAAACTGCCCAGTCCGCCTTTTTATAATTGTATTTTAAGGCTTTTGGACCTGGCTCTGTGTGTGGTGATTTCCCAATAATGGATATCATGATTGGTAAGTGGTCGCTTTTTAATTTATCTGACACAACGCACCAGTCCGTTGTTAATCCGAGAGTGGGACTAACCAAGGTTATGTCAATGGCGGAGGGGTGTTGGTTTGAGATATCGGGTATTCTGGTTGCTGATCCGTCATTTAGTAAGTACACATTTGATTGCGCTATATAGGTGGCAAGGCTCTTTCCCCTGATCGGGGAAGTTGGCATCCCACAGGGGGTTTCGGCCATTAACATCTCCTCCGATCACCCAGGTGCGTCTTCCGTCGAGCTCTGGGAGCCAGCTGAAAATCGGGCCTTTGGTAATGTTTCTGTTATATATGTTTAATAAGAAGATGGATGGGCCATCATTCAGCAGAAGTTCAACTAGGTTTGAATGTATTTTTGTGTCGGCCGGAACAGGGGTTGGGTGAACATTGTACTTCACATTGTCTCTGACATAGGTTACTGTGTACTTGATAGTTTGTGCTCTGCTCGTATCATCAACCTGATAATCTGTGACGGGTGGGTAAAAGAAACCAGATATGAAGGGGAGTTTTCCCGCATGACAGAGTGGGGACTGTATCAATAATACATTGAACATGTTGTTTTGGTTAAGATAATTAGTAAGGTACGGTAGAGCAGTGTTAAGGGAACGACAGTTCCACTGCAGTATATTTATTCTTGAATCCATTTCAATCACAGAAGACCTAAAGTCTGTTGTGACGGTTTGATCTGCCCCTCAACTCTCTATGTCATTGTGTTGTCAAGGGGTTGAGACTCTGTTACAGATCTGCCTCCCTGAATGCCGAGAAGAGCGCATTGAGTGGTAAGTATCTTATTTAAGGCTGGTGGAGTTGGATTTTCCTTTGGCTTAAATATTTCAGTATATAGCCCTGTCAGAAGTGTCAGAACATTTTCGGGGCTTTCATTCGTTTTTGCTTCAATAAGTGCAGCTAGGATGCCAGTGACGAATTTGAACACCTCACCGCAGTTCTCGGCGCTCATCATCTTCATCTTTGCATAGCTTTCTTTTAAAATATGTTGTCTGAGGCAGTCTTCGGACTGTGGCTTTGGTGTGTTTTGTGTTTCATCTTCCTCAACAATCATCAACTTTGGTTCATCCATGAACAAGTCATCATAATCGTGTGTGGGAGAAGTTTGAGATTCTGCATCAGCAACCTTTTTCTCATTGTTTGTTGTTGGCTGTTTGTTTGTCTTTGTTTTGTCTGCTGCTTTTGTGGGGGCCTTTTTTACATTGTGTGTTGATTTTAGTTTCTGGGCAACAGTAGACTCATTATTTGTAGGGTTTATGTCAGTTCTTTGTCCAGGTCTCTGGAGGGCGATATTTTGCTCTGAAATGGGGTTTTCACCACGAGGGTTGCTTGGTCCGCCTTGATTTCCTGTGCGTAGGCCCTATGCGGCTTGTTGTTGGTTCTGGCCAGATAGTGCTATAATCCTGTTTTTCAATCTCAGCCACGAAAGCTGGGGAGGTAGCCAGGTTTCTCTTTGCTTTGTTGGCACCGCGAGGAGCACTTTTCCCCCCTGCCATTTTCAGCACCCAGCACTCATCGACTTCTGAATCAGAGTCATTAGATGTATCTGGGTCTTTCTTTTGTTTTTTCATTATTTCAAACTTTACTCTTCTTATTGCTTCTGCATATGGGATGTATTTGGCTGCTCGGATTTTGTTTGCTGTTCTTCGGAGCACTAGCTCAGGACAGCCTAAGTAAGCTGCCGAGTGGGGACCGCCACAGTTTAGGCAGTGTTTGTCATTTGGACAGTTGTCAACTGGGTGGTCTTTCTTTTGACCGCATCTTGGGCATTTGTCTTGTCTGGCTTTACATTGTTTGGAGCCATGTCCCAATCTCTGGCACTTAGTACACCTTCTGACTGGGGCCACATAGGGTTCGACAGCAAAGAAGGTTTTCACTATCTTCACTGTATCTGGTAGCGTTTTCTTTAAAAAAGTGATTTTGACAGCTTGAGTAAGTTCCCCCTTCTGGTTTTTTAACCGCTGAAGAGATTTTACTTTCTCAAGAGATTGTTGAAGTTTATCAAGGTCTTCAGAGAGTGGGATGGGTCTGATGACACCTTCCGTTGTTGCCTCTGGTATAGTGCATCTTATTTGCACTTGAGCGAGACTGGTGAGATTGGCAAGTTTATGTTGTTGTTTTTCATTGCAGCAGGCAATCAAGAATTTGCCCGAGGGCAGAGGTCGTACACCTTCTTTCTGACCGACCGCGTCAACCAAAACACGACACTGGAGTGATGGCCCAAGTTTCGAGAACATAGCTGGACCTGTAGCCGCGTTGGTGAGAATGACTGGGTATTGTGCAAAGGTTGGAGGAAGACTTGGTGTCACCTTTTTTGACTTTGTGTGTCTAGGGGGCCCAGTTTTGACTGGTTGTGAGACTTTTGACTGTGGCTGAGGCAGAGCCTGTTCGGCATCACTGTTAGCAATGGGTGCTTTTTTCTTCCGCTGACGGCGGCGTTGAGTTTTAAAAATGTCATCGCCTTCTGTGCTTTGGGAAGGTGAAATGTTCCCGTCTTCTGAGGGCACTGCTGCGTTGTGGTTATTGACACTGGCATCAGCGTCAGAGTGGTTGTTTGAGCTCTCTTTTGTCTTTTTTGAGCTTGTTGGAGAGAAGCTGTCGGAATCTCTTAACCTTTTTCGGGGTGTGCAACACAATGTGCTGTCCATAGATTCAGCAGGGGTAGAGAGGTAGCCAAAGGTGGTTTGTCGCTTATGACAAAGGTGGCGGTGGCCATTGTGAGGGCCTTTTGGTGTTCAAATGCAGTGAGGAGTACTCAGAGAGCAGTGTGTTTGTGTGTAGTTGTGAGCGACCTTGGTTGAGGACCCTCTAAAAGCGAAATGACTAGAAAATGAGCTTTGGTATGAGCAGGCGTCTCGCACTGTTAAAAGAAAAAAGAAGGGATGACAAAAGCGTCCCTTGACAAAGAGTGAGCTGAAGCTCACCCTCTAGTGACTTTCACTTCTCTCCCGAGAATCACGAGGACTCCTGCAGGGCGAGTGGAAAAGCCACCAAGGGCAGTTAAAAAAGCCCTCTCTGGGTCTATGCCAAGAGAGCTGTGTCGTGTGTTAAAACACACACAAAATGTGATTGTCTCCCTTTACCATCAGGAATTCGGGAAGAAATCGTATTTTGAGCACTGACTTGGCTATGTAAGCTCGAGGTACGTTAAAGCAGTCGCTATGTAATCAGCATGTCTGCTTGTGAAAGACGCACTCTACGGGCCAGCAACTGCAGTGAATTACTCGTGCTGAGTCTGAGGACAAAATAACAGACAGACAAAAGCCGCTAGACCACATCACAAACAGAACTCTACAATACACAGGTTTTTGCCCACACACACACACAAACACACACACACACAGAGAAGCCGTATATATATATATATATATATATATATATATGCATATCTATATCTATAAATATATAGAGATAGGTGAGAGTGTATTTTTCGCGTGGCTATAAATTGATTCGACCTTTTCACTTTGACAGTAAGAACAACTTACGGGTGCAAGGGAAGCGTTGTGGACAGCGCAGTGGACAGCGCAGTGACATTCTAAAAATAGTAACTTACAAACGGGAAAGCCACACGAAGGAAGGGAGATAAACGCTAAACACTGGAGAAGATAAGGAAGAGTTACTTATAATGGTGAAATGAACACAAAAACCAAAATCGGTTCAGCGCTGCGCGCTGAGAGCACGTGTTGAAATATCTCATCGATGATATTGTGTCCGGGGTGTAGCTGAATACGGTGTCCAAATTTGAAAAAGATCCACCGAGAACTTTGGCGTTGTGATGTGGTGTAGCGGCTTTGGTGTGTCGGTATGGGGGCCCGGGTAGCTGAGGTGGAACCAAAATCGGTTCAGCGCTGCGCGCTGAGAGCACGTGTTGAAATATCGACCAGGTTGTGTCCTGTACCGGGTCTACCTGAATATGCCCACCAAATTTGAAGCAGATCCATCGAGAACTTTGGCCGTGCATCGCGAACTCACACACAGACACACAGACACACACACACAGACACACAGACACAAGTCGTATATATATATATATATATATATATGTTTTTGGAATCAGGAACCGACAAGGAATAAGATGAAATTGTTTTTAAAACGATTTCGGAAATTTAATTTTAATCATAATTTTTATATCTTTAATTTTCAGAGCTTGTTTTTAATCCAAATATAACATATGTATATGTTTTTGGAATCAGAACATGATGAAGAATAAAATAAAAGTAATTTTGGATCGTTTTAAAAAACAATAATTGTAATTACAATTTTCAGATTTTTAATGACCAAAGTCATTAATTGATTTTTAAGCCCCCATGCAGAAATGCAATACCGAAGTCCGGCCTTCGTCGAAGATTGCTTGGCCAAAATGTCAAAAAAATGAAGGTGTGACAGTGCCGCCTCAACTTTTACAAAAAGCCGGATATGACGTCATAAAACATATTTATCAAAAAAATGAAAACAAATCTGGGGATTTTATACCCAGGAACTCTCATGTCAAATTTCATAAAGATCGGTCCAGTAGTTTGCTCTGAATCGCTCTACACACACACACGCACACACACACAGACACTACGACCCTCGTCTCGATTCCCCCTCTATGTTAAAACATTTAGTCAAAACTTGACTATATGTAAAAATGGAAACAAAAATAAGGCGGAGAAAATTAGAAAGACCACAATAAAGAAGAGAGGTAATGAAGAAAGAAACAAGTTGCCTAAGGTGAAATTAGTACATTGAGTCAAGCTGTCGAACTCACTTAATGAAACTGAACGCACTGCATTTCTTCACCAAGACAATACAGCTTCGTCAATCCCAGCGACAAAGAAATCTCTCACCTATCACGTGCAAACCAAAGTGAAATTGACCAGCCAGCATAGCGCGGTAGCGTATTTTGCTGAGCAGGAAAGTATTATTGTTATAATTTTTAGAGCTTGTTTTTGGTACAGACATAACATCTTCGTGTTTTTCAAATCAGGAAACGATAAAGGATAAGATGAAATGATTTTTTGACAAATTTCTGACATTTTAGTCGTAAAGCCTATTTAAGCTTTGATCATTAATTCTGATGACATTTTTAGAGTAAACATAACATATTTATATATTTTCAGACACAGAAGCAGCTCATGGTATATGACCCTTGAGGAGGGTCTGATGCTCCCAATAGGCTGTCTGTGAAGGGATACTTACTTCTCTTTTTTTCTCTGCTAAGAGATTTTAACAAATCTCGGAAGAGAGTCTCTGCTGACTTTCAATTGTTTCTTTCACAATTTCTGTTTATATATATGGGTCCTTCCACAAAGCTGTGTACCACAAGAGGGTTATGACTTTAGAGTAAGATTTCGGAATGTTTTTCTTGCTTCTCGAATGATGTAAGGATATCAACAGATTGCAAATTGACCAAAGAGATAACGATAATAAAATCAAGAAGATCGCTATGTTGGTTAGTGTTTTATATGAAAGCAAACACAGAAAATGACGTCAAAATGGCGGGTTTTTTGTGACATTGCTTACATCTTGTTTTTAAGTATCCGTGTGGCTGCCAATAAAATGCGACCATGAACCCCCCGATATACATCTTCGTTGTCTTTTGTGCTAGTGTTACATATGCACTTAGCTGTTTTCCTCTACATATGTTTACAGTGTGCATTTGGATCGTTAAGAAATAACGGTTGCCTACGTAACATTTGGTTTCTAAAACCAACCGCGAACTACGTGAACATGTCTATAACTTCTGCACGCACGAATATGCGACTGTGTGTATTATCAGACACAACTGATGTGTAGTGAACGTGTTAAAATGTGCGCCGTGTCAATTTGATCCGATTTGAATGTGATTTTGCCTTTCGCGTGTCGCCACTAAGCTTCGTTTCTATTTGTTCTGGTTAAGCTGGATCGTTGAAAATGATATTTGTCACTTATCAACGCATCAAACTTGGTGTTTCTTTCGCATGTGTAACCGAGTGCCGAAACACTACGATCACCTCGGGAAGCGAAGTGCAATCAAACAGGATTGAAAATGTTAGGGCTAAAAACTGTTATGCAAACCCGAAGGTTTCCATGAACATACAGACAATCGGAAACCACCAGACCCCATCACAAACAGAATTCCACAATCCAGAGGTGTTGATTTGTAAAGGCCAACAACCCGGGTGCAGAGTCTGCTGTGAAAGGAGCGGTAGCCTCCCCTGTCACAATCGCCCCCGTTTGAAATGAACTTCGTCCCGAAGTTCCGAACCGGGAGACCACTGTCCATCCCAAGTTCGCAGAATGGGAACAGCACGAAAATGTTCAGTGGTCATATTATGCCATTACCTGAACATATCATGCCGAGTCCCATCCCTGCTCGCAAGCGCCAGATGTAACCGTGTGCCGAAACACTACGATCACCTCGGGAAGCGAAGTGCAATCAAACAGGATTGAAAATGTTAGGGCTAATTTCTTAGCCCTATAAAAACTGTTATGCAAACCCGAAGGTTTCCATGAACATACAGACAATCGGAAACCACCAGACCCTATCACAAACAGAATTCTACAAACCACAGGTGTTGACTTTAAAGGCCAACAACCCGGGTGCAGAGTCCGTTGTGAAAGGAGCGGTAGCCTCCCCTGTCACACATGTAATGTTCTTCAACATCGCTGAAAGGTTTTTCCATAAAAAAAATCCATTCATTTTTGGAACGCAGCAGACGTGGAGCGTTTTATGAGTCGTTTCCAACGAGGGACGAATGTTACGTAGGCAACCTTTTGCGACTCTTCGCTCTTAATGTAAATTTTTTTTAAAAGTTCGACATTTCAATGTTTTATTTTGTGATAGACGTGCTCGGTGTGTCTTTGTCAAGTTTTAGGCTATTCTTTATGGTCTAGTCCTGTTCAAGTTGTAAGAGTTTAGGTAAAAAACCGTTGAATTTTCATCAAAATTGGAACAAACTCGACTATATTTTCTTTCGAAAAACGATAAATCGAAGAAAATCAGATTAAATGCTGTTGCGAAATATAGAGAAAGAAATTCTGCGTTTGTGAAGCTGATTTCCTTGTTAGTGGGGATACAAAAAAGAGCAGTTCCTTCAAACTGCCTGGTGATACTTAGCTTATATATCCAGAAAGACTTGACTGGGCGAACCAAGCAGCCAAATTTAGCATCGGATATCAAATTAATTTCACTACCTTACAGCATTTACCCTCCCCAACTCCTTAAAGAGCATTCTTTGTTAGAAAGCGTGCGATTGTTCTTGCCAATCACACTTAGATTTATGGTATAGGATGAATAATGTCTCTGACAGGACCACTAAGAACGGATTGAATTATCGATCAAATAAAACAAGAAGGCGCAATTGGTCAACTAGCTCTAAACAGTTGCCCATGTTGTTTATAATCTTTGCCATGTAGCTTTGAAATAAGCAGTTCATTGTTTTGGGCATATACGCTGTGAAAACCCATACATTACATTGACTTTTTCGAAGCATGATCACAAAAATATGGTCGCAAAAATGAAGCGAATTAGCAGAAAAATAAAGTTTTTGAGGTAAAAATAATTGTGTCTGTTGGGTGGATAGTTTGTGTATTGTTCTGTTTCTGAGTTATTCCATGATTCAGATATAACACAATACAATACCAACGTGTTTAAGAGAGGAACACTGTGTGTCCGACGTATCTCGAAGACACAGCAAATCATTAATAATCAAAATCGTTTAGTGTCTTGATGTGCCTTGTGTTAAAAACAACGCACCTAAATCTAACCGAATTTCGAGTCGCATCAATGACGACGTCACCAAAACCAAAAGAATTCCATTCATAACACAGTCATTCACAAGCCGGTTGATGACGCCAAGTCACGGACCAATCGAATCGTCACAGCACATGCTGACGTCAAGTGCGACGAGGCGCGAAAATTTGCGATTTGTCGGCTGCTCCGTCATCCTGCTCAAGAGGAGAAACCGCAACAGTGTACATCTTGTTGTTACATGTTGACTCAATGTTATTTATTGACTCACACGAATGGATTTGTTTGTTACTTCACACAGACGATGTTTGTTTGTTGGTTGACACAACCAAAAAATACGTTTTTGTTACCTATAACTAGTTCAATTTGTTTTTCCTGACTGCATTTTGTTCGGAATAAGCTCTAAATGTGAAGCAAATAAAACTTGTTACTATATACTATGGCTTTTTGTTATCTGTTTTGTGTGTTTGGATCCCATGTTACGTTAATCATGTGTGATGTTACACAACTTTCTGACCACCCCTCGTATCCAAAAAGCATAAACTTATCTTTTGTTTAGCATGGCAACGTGACATATGTCTATATCTTTTACATAAACCGTAAATATCGACCAGGTTGTGTCCTGTACCGGGTCTACCTGAATATGCCCACCAAATTTGAAGCAGATCCATCGAGAACTTTGGCCGTGCATCGCGAACTCACACACAGACACACAGACACACACACAGACACACAGACACAAGTCGTATATATATATAGATATATATATATGTTTTTGGAATCAGGAACCGACAAGGAATAAGATGAAATTGTTTTTAAAACGATTTCGGAAATTTAATTTTAATCATAATTTTTATTCAGACACTTTCAATTTTCACGAAGCATGTCGCGCTTTTGGTACACAGCTTTGTGGAAGGACCCATATATACAAAACGCTATATATATATATAAAACATCCGAAATTGTGAAAGAAACAATTGAAAGTCAGCAGATACTTTCTTCCGAGTTTTGTTAAAATCTCTTAGCAGAGAAAGAAAAAGAAGTAAGTATCCCTTCACAGACAGCCTGTTGGGAGCATCAGACCCTCCCTCAAGGGGGACCGAGATTTACAGAGCAAAGTCCCATTGTTATATATATATTGAGAGAGAGAGAGAGAGAGAGAGAGAGAGAGAGAGAGAGAGAAAGAGAGAGAGAGAGAGAGAGAGAGAGAGAGAGAGAGAGAGAGAGAGAGAGAGAGAGAGAGAGATGGCTCAGGTAAAAATACATTGTGGTCTACAAGGTCAAATGAGAGAGACAGACTGACAGAGAAAAAGATATACCTCTCATGGCAAAGCCTTAAATCGTAATCATTTAAAAATAAAGTTTAATTCAATTCAATTCAATGTATGTCTGTCTGTCTGTCTGTCCGTCTGTCTTTCTGTCTGTCTGTCAGTATGTCTGTCTGTATGTCCGTCTGTCTGTCTGTCTCTCTCTCTCTCTCTCTCTCTCTCTCTCTCTCTCTCTCTCTCTCTCTCACGGTATGGTTTCTGACCGGTGCAGACACGGATCTATGTGCTCTGACAAAAGTGTGGATTTTATCAAGTTTACCTTGAACTACAGTTGTGTTCTTGTGCAAGTAAGTCGTCCATACCATGTTCTTTTGGTGATTCGATTTTCAATACTGAAATAATGTGTTACTTTGACGATACACGTGCATACAGATTTGGGTTCTTTGTTCTGCATTGTGACTATCGCTATACCCACACTACGCAGCTGAGGACCATGTGTTGGTGACTACATGTAAGGTTACGTGGTGTGCTCCTCCCCGCGGGGAGGCCACGCTTCCCGCACAACGTGTTGTGCAACTAAGACTGGTCACTGTGACTATCCCCCGTGATAATACCAGCCACTGAACGGCGTGTTGTGTTGCTCGGCACTATGTAGTGTGAGTGCCCCTCCATACCAGCAACATGTGTAAATGAAGAGTGAATGTGTAGTGATGGAGTCATCGAAGTCCTCGCCGCAGGACTCGCACTCCCCGTCCAAACTCACACCCCCTAATATGTCACCTCCCCCATGGAGCCCCGATTCTATGGATTGCCTTCACTTTACACCGCTGCTTGAAACTCCCAACATCATCCCCCAATTCCCCAAACTGACAGACCCCTTACCCACTCATGATCACGCATCTGGCAATGCTACGCCCACCACACCCAAAAATGACAGACACTTTGGACGAGATTCAAAAAAACCCATCGGTGCTCAATGCAAGAGCTGGTGACATGGCGGAATGTTCTGCTGTGTCACTATGCCGCTCTTGTGAACAAAGACACCATCGACCTTCAAGTACAGGACTTCGACGAGAGTGGCGCCCTGCTAACCATTCCGGCCAAATCGAATCTCAGCAGCATCATACCCCCGCCATCCGTCGCCAGGACTGTCATCAGACTGTTTGAGGACGGACTGAAACTGATAACGGTGACTCTATACTTCAAACACAAGTCCCAAACCGGAACTCTAATGGCCCAAGGTATTCAAGTGCCTGGATGGAGCGAAACAGAGTTTCACAGCCTGCATTCACTGATCAGCACAATAACTGCCACACTCGCTGACGACACCATGGCAACTGATTCTCAGTTTCGAGATTCTGTTCTGCAATCCGTCCATTCTGCCCCAGTGTCTTTTCTTGGCACATGGTTCGAGCTTGTTGAGAATTCTTCCCTCCCTCGGCCCCCTCCCTCCCACCAACGGAAACAAAAGCGGCGTCAGTCACGCCACCTTATCGCGCGGCCAGCCGTGACAACACCAAAGGTTATAAGCTCCCGCCTGTCTCGCCTCGAGGCAGAGGTGACTAATATCCCCTCGCATCTTGATGAGGCCAAGAATTTTGTCCTGACAGAAATTTTAGACACGGCAGAGCGTGTCAAGAACGAACTACGGGTTCGTATGGACACCAAATGTGCCAATCTCATGGAGAACCTGGAATCTGCCGTCAACAGGCTTGTCACTCTGGAATGCAATGACTCAAAGAACGCGACGAAGCAACAAATGAAGTCCCTCAAAACAAAAGTTACCAAGCTTGAGGAGGAAAACGCCCAAATCAGATGTGTGCTTGAACAGATCCAAAAAAGGCTAGATGACCCCCCTCTGCTCTCTCCCCCAAGTCCCCCCTCAGTATGCCACACGGACCACGACGTGGATCTCCCACCACCACCCACATGGCTCCTCTCAGTGTCGGTAGACGACGACACATGCTCGAGCACCGCCCCGAACGAGAACGGTACAAATGCTACAAAAAAAGGCCTCAACCTCCCAACCTACCCCACACCCAATCTAGGAGATACTTGTGTCAGCTTCGGCGAGCGCTTCTTCTGCAGATCGCGCCAATGATACATGTAGCTCCAAATCGGCTCAAAAGACCTCTTCAAGCTCAGTATAAGAACTCGGGCCCCTTCTACTGAACAACACTACTACTTCATTGTTGCTGGGTGACTCAGTCATCCGAAACATCAACATGGCAAAATTCAGTCGCTCAGCCGAAGACATCGGTCAAAAAGTGTGTATTCCAGGCATTACGGGGACAGACCTCATCGCCAAACTGAAAAAAAACAATCACCCTCTCCTAAGGTGCAAACTGTCACTTTCCACGTGGGTGTGAACACGTGTAAGCATTCCCCAGTCGACGGCAATACGTGGACAGATCTGGTCAAGGAATGCAGGCGAGTGTTTCCGCACGCGTCACTCTGTGCCTCCGCCATCCTCCCTGCTAAAGGCCGGTCACCCCTCAATGCAAACATACGCCTCTCTAACGATGCGCTAAACAAAGTGTGTGGTAGACTTGGGGTTGCATTCGTCTCGCATGACAACATCTTCACAACAGATAGCGGGGCTCCACGCCTAGCGCTATACAGAGACGTACTTCATCCCAGCCCCAAAGGAACAGCCCGTATTGCCGAAAATTTGTTTGGCCCAGGCAATGACGGGAATCAACAGCCACGGACCGGCGATCAAAAACGCCAGATGCATCATTCCATGGGGAGCAATGTTCACGAGCGACCTCCTCCCCCGGTGTCTCAGGAGGAATACCCCCTGTTGATTCATGACCACACCCAGGCGGGTCACGGTCGCCCACCCACCAGCCACCCCCAACACCCTCCCATCCACGCCCACCACACTTCAGTCACCAGCGCCGTGCCGTTAGCGCCCAGTGTTCAGCTCAGTGCTGAGCGGCGAGACGACCCCGTGATGCAGCAGCTGCCCGAGTTCCATAAGCCACGCTCTGCTGCCCCGCCAATCTACACTCTGCCACCTCCTCCGCCACGCCGATGCTGTGTATGCTGACCATGTCTGGTCACCGCCTCCGCCTCAACGGATGGCTGCCTTCCCTGGCCACGCGCACCCCATGATGTCGCCGCTGCAAGCGCTAACGGCGTGCACGCAATGGCCCCTTTGCACCGCCCTCTTCCACCACCTATGATGTCCCCACCCTGGCATCCTGCACTGTGGAATTACTTCTTGCATCTACAACAACCTCACCCAATGTACTGACACTGGAGTGTTTAACAATGTGGGTTATGTGTGTGTGTGTGTGTGTGTGTGTGTGTGCGTGTGTGTGTGTGTGTGAGTGTGTGTGTGAGAGAGAGAGAAAGAGAGAGAGAGAGATAGAGAGAGGAAGAGATAGAGAGGGAGAGAGAGAGAGAGAGAGAGAGAGAGAGAGAGAGAGAGAGAGAGAGAGAGAGAGAGAGAGAGAGAGAGAGCGGCTCTAAACAAAGAGTCTGTTGCTGGAACATCGTCTTGGTGAGTTCATCGGACTACCGCTAGGATAGTCCACCAAGCGACAGTGATCATCTTCATCAGTTGTGTGAATGGTACGCATATTCGGTACCTAACTATCAGTGTGTTTCGCTCAATTATCCGTAAAGTATTGTGGACAATAACTTAACTGAGTACCCTTTGTTTAGCGATCATAATAACCAGTGACAATAATAATTGGCCTGGCAGGTTCAACTGCTCTGCCCGTGCGCATGACTTGTACTCGATACGTGCGAGTTAAATGTGTCGGTCAATCCGTGTCTGTACTGTGATTGCCGCAAACTCTTCAGCATTACCACCAGCGCCTTTGAGCATTGGTAAATTGACTTTTCTGTGACGGTTGAAGTACGATCAAGTTTATCGAATTGCTTGTGCATTTATTGCAGATTCCTGCCTTTATAGTGCATACATCTTTGTTCTTCTTTTTTAAACTTTGTTTTCTATATTAATTTGTATTGTTTTTGTTTGTTTGTATTCTACGAGATTTCTACTCACTCATTTTCTCTTACAGAGATTGTTTTCATTGTGTACTGTTTAATAAGTCCATGACTGTATCTACGAATTCCTGGCCTGTTAAAGACGGTCTAAGAGTTGGACATTTGAATACTAATCATGTCATAAATAAGCTTGATGAGGTAGCAGCTATTCTTCTCAACTCAGGCAAATACTTTCACATTTTTGGACTCTCTGAGTCAAGACTTAACAGCAATATCACAGATGCGGAAGTTAAGATTGAAGGATATAATGTCGTACGTCGAGATCCATCATCAACACAAGAAACTGGTTTGCTTGTTTATATCCACGAGTCCTTAACGTTTCATAGACTTCATCACTTAGAGCAGCATTCGGTTGAAACAATATGGCTGGAATTAAAATTGCGTAAATCAGCGCCAGTCTTGACCGGTTTCTGCTACAGGAATCCAGCTGAACATGTTAACTGGTTTGATAATTTCGATAACATGATGGACGCTGTCAGCCTTGAATCCAAAGAAATTATATTTTTGGGCGATTTTAATCTTGATCTTCTGAAACCCAACAAGTGCTAGATGGAAAAGTTATCCTTTCATAATTTACAACAATTAGTAACGATTCCAACAAGAGTTACAGCTACCTCATCTACGCTTATAGACCATATATGTGTGTCAACCCAGGCTAACATTATTGAAACCTCAGTTCCAAGTATTGGTTGTAGTGATCACTTTCCAATATGCCTCACATGGTCGAAAAAAGGGGTTAGAATCCCCAAACGAAAGCATAAATTCATAACTTATAGCCTATTTTCAAAACTTGATAAAGAATCATTCCTTTCTGATTTAAGTTGTACAGATTTTTCAATAATTTATAATCATACTGACCCCGATGAAGCATTTGAATTATGGTACAACTTGTATATAAAAGTGTATGATAAACATGCACCATTCAGAACCTCTTGTGTGCAGCAACACCCAAAACCAAAATGGCTTACACACGACATTCAATGTGCGATTAATCACCGTGATTTTCTTAAACGTAATGGCAGAGAAGAAGAGTACAGAAAGCAGAGAAACGAAGTAACGTCCATGAAACGTGCTGCTCGCAAAAAATATTACCGTGAGCTGGCTGCATCAAATACGAAACAAAACTCAAAAGCCATCTGAAAAGTGATCAACCAGTTGACACGTAAAAAAACCGTAAAATCTTCTGTCATTGATGTATATGCAGATGATCTTAACATTCATTTCACTTCTATTGTTGAAAAAAAAATCACAAATGATAGATCAAAACAGAATAATCTGGACAAGTTGAAACAGTTTTGTGTTTCAAAAAATATTACACATAATTTAGACATCCCCCTCTTATCTGTGAGCGAAGTCTTCCATTATCTAATAATAATAATAATAATAGTGGCAAGCTTATATAGCGCGAACCATAGGGTTAACCTACGCTCTCCGCGCTTTACATCAAACTGAACAATGCAATACATGTTTACAATAAATAGTATCCTAGTTCACACAGTAGTGTAAATGCCATAATGCATTAATCATACAAACAACAACATCCAAAGAAAAACACACACTCACACAAGTTAAAGCTAAGTACATTTGTGTGTGTGTGTGTGTGTGTGTGTGTGTGTGTGTGCGTGTGCTATGATATAGTGATTTAAAATAATATGTTAAATCACTATATCATAGCACACACACACACACACACACACACACACACACACACACACACACACACACACACACACATACACACACTCACACACACACGCACACACAGCGCAATCGATCACACCCACACACACAAACACAAGCGTGATATGCTTAAAACAATCTGGTACTCATGGTCTACATAATCTTGATGGGAAAATTTTGAAGTTGTCTGCCCCTTTTATTGCAGAATCTCTGACATACGTTTACAACTTGTGCCTGGACAAATCTGACTTTCCCGCCAAATTAAAGGAGGCAAAAGTAATCCCGCTATTTAAATCAGGTAATTCTTCTGACCCCGCCAATTACAGACCAATCTCGATTCTTCCTGTTTTATCCAAACCACTTGAAAAACACACTTGGCCGCACATTTGAAGAAATATGACCTTATTCATTCAAATCAGTCAGGCTTCAGAGAAAATCATTCGTGCCACACAGCATTAATAAACCTTCTTGAAAACTTGCTTAGCAACATTAATAATAATGAACTCTGTGGTGTCCTATTCGTCGATTTTGCAAAAGCATTCGACGTCATTAATCATGAGTTACTTTTAAGAAAATTAGCTGAGTATAGATTGTCACCCCAAACCCTATGCCTCCTCTCATCTTTCTTAGCCGGACGAGAGCAATCCGTCTGCGTGAATTCCACTATGTCAAGTAAAAGACCTGTGTTATATGGAGTCCCCCAGGGTTCTGTCCTTGGGCCACTTCTTTTCTCTCTGTATATTAACGATCTTCCTTTTAGTGTTAATGATGATTGTGAACTAGTTGCTGATGATACGACCATACACACTTCTGATAAAAAATTAGACAAAGTTTATTTATCATTGCAGAACAGTGTAGATGATCTCATTAATTGGACGGAATATAACCACATGAGTCTTCACCCCCAAAATACCAAATACATGTTAATTACAACAAGGCAAAAAAGACAAAACATCAAGAATAATCCTCATTCCTTATTAATTGGCAACGATGCAAAAGCGGAAGTAGGAGATCACAAAGTTTTGGGAGTAAATATCGATAATAATTTATCTTGGACCCATCATGTTAGATCGTTGTGAAAAACCATGTCGAGGAAAATATATTTGTTGAACAGAATAAAACACTTTCTTGATCCACACTCAAGGTTATTATTTTATAATGCATACATACAAACAATCACGGATTATTGTTCGACCATCTGGGACTCAGCCAGTGCAAATATTTTAAAACCACTGTATAGTCTACACAGACGAGCACTGAAATCAATTGTATTAAAACAATCCAGTCTCGTTTTCGACGATTATAAGAAACTTGAGATTTTACCCTTAAAAGAAAGATTTAAATCAAATAAAGGCGTGCTCCTTCACAAAATCCTTTCCGGCCATGCACCACGTGCTTTCATTACAAAATTGAAAGCCAAACCAAACCGAAAATTCAATGTCCCCATTCCGCGGATAGATCTCTTTAAATCAAGTTTAGCTTATTCTGGCAGCGTATCATGTGGAATTCTCTCCCGGAATCAGTTCGAGTCCCAACGAGTCTCAATACTTTCAAAAAAACACCTCTCATTACATTTAATGTCAAATTACGAAAAGTCACAGTGATGGAAGACTTCGTTCTGATTATTTTCATATTGATCATATCTGTCCATAAAGCATCAGTGTCATAACGCAAGAATGTTTGTATAGCCTACAACGTATAGTCCTGTGAATAGTTTTTTTCTGCCTTTAACTGTCATGCTTATCTTTTGTAATTGTTTTACGTTTGTAGATATATATATATATTTATTTAAGATTAGAATAGTCCCTCTCTGGGCGAGGGCTGGTTGAAAAGAAGCTCGTTTATATTGCTTATGCCACAACCCTCGTAAAATAAAATTTGATTTGATTTGATTTGATTTAATTCTCTCTCTCTCTCTCTCTCTCTCTCTCTCTCTCTCTCTCTCTCTCTCTCTCTCTCTCTCTCTCTCTCTCTCTCTCTCTCTCTCTCTCTCTCTCTCTCTCTCTCTCTCTCTCTCTCTCTCTCTCTCTCTCTCTCTCTCTCTCTCTCTCTCTCTCTCTGTGTACATGTACGGTTTTGATGAAGTGTGGGAAAACCAAGGTGTTGGCGATGAGAGGGTGTTCCTAACAGCATTTAAAGAAACACTTATTTCATCTTATAAGCAAACCTGTCTTGAAAATTTACAAGGAAGTGAACGTTTCTCTCTGTACAGAACCTTCAA
>NW_027128548.1:30000-41493 GCF_037325665.1 Littorina saxatilis
GATTTGGACAATTTAATTTTGATAATAATTTTTATATATTTAATTTTCAGAGCTTGTTTTTAATCCGAATATAACATATTTATATGTTTTTGGAATCAGCAAATGATGGAGAATAAGATAAACGTAAATTTGGATCGTTTTATAAATTTTTATTTTTTTTTTACAATTTTCAGATTTTTAATGACCAAAGTCATTAATTAATTTTTAAGCCATCAAGCTGAAATGCAATACCGAAGTCCGGGCTTTGTCGAAGATTACTTGACCAAAATTTCAACCAATTTGGTTGAAAAATGAGGGCGTGACAGTGCCGCCTCAACTTTCACGAAAAGCCGGATATGACGTCATCAAAGACATTTATCAAAAAAATGAAAAAAACGTATGGGGAACTCTCATGTCAAATTTCATAAAGATCGGTCCAGTAGTTTAGTCTGAATCGCTCTACACACACACACACACAGACAGACAGACGCACATACACCACGACCCTCGTTTCGATTCCCCCTCGATGTTAAAATATTTAGTCAAAACTTGACTAAATATAAAAAGTCAGGGACATGCACGAAGGTATGGTTTGAAACGGCTATTGGTGGTATATGGATGAAAGACTTGGCGAACTTCCCCTGCATAAGCGAGGGTGCGTATCGCTAGCGCTATGTGTCATTTGTGCTGAGTGTCATTTGTCCTACGTGTCATTTGTGCTACGTGCCGCTATCGCTACGTTGATTAGTGCTGCAAATAATTTGTCGATGAGTCGCTATCATTCGTTTATTATCACTACGTGTCGACAGCACTACACCTTTTAGCGCGACGTGTCATTATCGCTACGTGTCAATACCACTACGTACTGACGACTCTCTCTTTCTCATTTTTTCAGTCTCTCGCTCTAACTCGTGGTTTGTGTGTGTATATGTATGTCTGTGTATGTATGTGTGTGCGTGTGTGTGCGTGTGTCTGTCTGTTTCAGTGTGTGTGTGTGTGTGTGTGTTTGTGTGTGTGTGTGACTCTCTCTATCTCTCTCTCTTGCTCACTCGCTCGCTCACTCACTCACTCTCTCTCTCTCTCTCTCTCTCTCTCTCTCTCTCTCTCTCTTGCTCACTCTCTCTCTCTCTCTCTGTGGCCTTAATAATAAACCATTCTGAGTTCTGAGTTCTCTCTCTCTCCAGGGCCGGACGCCCCCCCCCCCCCCCCAGCCCCCCCCAAAAAAAAAAAGAGAGAGAGAGAGAGAGAGAGAGAGAGAGAGAGAGAGAGAGAGAGAGAGAGAGAGAGAGAGAGAGAGAGAGAGAGAGAGAGATGTTAAATTTCTGGTGGTGCTATTTCATTATTTAAATGACTTTTTTGTGCAAGAATAGGATAATTTTTCATGTATAAATGTTAAAATTTCTTCACGGGGGATTTGCCCCTCGACCCCACTGGGGGCCTTCTGCGGCCCCCGGACCCCCGCTTCAACATTTTAGCCCCCCCCCCCCCCCCTGAAAACGTACTGAGCAGCACACTCGTAGACTGTGACCAAACAGCAGGCAGTATGGCTAGCGAAAACATTAAGGAGGACATCAAAGCGGCACTGAGCGACCCTGCCGTGTTAAAGGCAATCGCTTCGCATGTCACTGAAGCCCTGCGGAATGAAATAGGCGAGCTTAAAAAGCTGGTAGAGAGGAAAGATAGAGAAATAATGGTCCTTAGAGACGAGGTAGACTCCCTCGAACAGTACAGCAGGAGGAATACAGTGCGTATTGGGCCAGTCCCCGAGGCAAACAACGAAAACACCGACGAAATCGTCCAACTGATCGCCTCTACCATCGGGGTAGACTTGCCCGACACAGCCATAGACCGCAGCCACCGCGTCGGGAAAAAACCGACAGGAAGCGAAAGCTACAACCGCTCCATAATTGTCAAGTTTACCTCGTACCGCCACAAGGAAGCGATAATGAGGGCGAGGAAGGCTCTAAAGGACGTCGATGCATCAAAAATCGTCCCCAGTGCAGATTGGCCAGTCCTCCCAAGCAGCCAACGTGGCAGCGCTTCCAGAACTTCTGCAAAGATCTTCATCAACGAGGATCTAACGAAATCCCGCGCAAGTGTGGCCGCAAGAGCGCGCACTCTCAAACGGAACAAGAAGATCACAGACACGTGGACCCGAGACGGTATCATCTTTGTCAAACGCCTTTCTGATACCATTACAAAAATCACCACAGTGCGAGAGATAGAACTCCTCGAGGTACAGTGCAGATAAAGTGCCAATAAGTCCTGATCATCAGTCTGCCACAAGAAGCATGCGAATACAGTCTTACCGGTAAATACGCACGTGTATGCCCAGTGTCTGTCTGTGTGTGTGTGTGTGCGTGTGTGTGTGCGTGTGTGTGCAGTGTTGTGTGCGTGTGAGTGCCGGTGAGCGTGTATAACTATACAAATGAGGAAGATGTGCGTGTGTGGGTGTGTGTCAGTGTGTGTGTCAGTGTCGGTGTAGGTGCGTACATTTACACAGGGACCAACTCTCGCCGGCTCCTACTGCGTGAAAAAGACGACATTCTGTTCAATCTAAACAATCTTTATATTATAGAGACTCAACAGAAACTGTGCATAAAATAGCAGACTTGAAATGAACACTATAATTGGGGATTAATTCATATTTCAAGCCAGAAAAACTCAAACAGAAATAAACACTGTGACTTTGTGCTTGTTGGAGATTCCCCTTGTGTTAAATTGAACCTAGACTCATGAGTGACTAACCGGAAACTTGCCCCAGAGCGCGAATGTGAAATGGACACTTTTTGGTGATTATCTCATTTATCATGTGCCTGTGGGGTATTCCCCTTGTGTTAAATGGAATGTGAAAATGTGAAAACCGTGCAGAATGCGTGTATTCTTGCCCCGCACTGACTGCCACATCATAGTACCGGACTTGACACTGCTGCCGTGTCACACAGTACAACACGTAAAGCAAGGTATCGACTCGGTAGGGCCTATTGCTCAACTCAAGTAATAGTAGAGAATGAAACAATCTTGTTATGATTGATGTGAAACGCCTTCCTGCTTTGTCTTGTTTTTGTTGCCGATGTTTCTTGTTGTTTTTTCGCAGCCAACGCTCGAACAAGCTAGCTCAGAGGCAGACCTTGAGCGAGTTTTAGCGTCAACTAAGGTGACTCGAGTCGAACCGGAGGTCGCAAAAACTCGGTCCGGTACGACTGGAGTGACGTCACCGGTTAACCAACTTTCAACCTTGCTTCCTGCGTAGGGTCTCTCCAGTTCCAAGATGGCTGCCAAGGCGAGGTGAGAAACTTCTGCAAATATTTTTTGACAAAGTTACGGATTGTGAGAAGACATTTGTTGTAAATCACTTAGCCTTTCAAAAATTAAGGATACTGGGTTGGATACTGTCTTGGTTTTAATGCATTTTATTTTAGCAGTGATGTTTATTTTGGGAAGAAATGAGGTCAACAGGAGTTTGGGTGCGATTTCGGCTCAAATGTACTTTAGCGCCCTGAACTTTTACCCGGCTGTTTTGCGCTCGATTTTCACGCTCACTTCTTCATTGACGTTCGAATCGATAGTTCGATGTTTTGGCATTGCATTCACATCAACAATAAAACAGTACTGCTTGTTCATTATCGTCGTCCATCAACTCTCCACAACAGTAAATCCGTAGCGCGCTTGTCGCCATCTTGTTGCAAGGGACGCGACTGGACACAACCCAACAGCGTTTCCGCGAAGAAAAAAACCAGACATGCGCAGTGACCCTACCGTAGCTCAACCCTGTTCCTCGCGAAAACTCGCTCCTTGTCCAAAAGTTTTTCTTGGAAAGACCCGCATGATGTATCATTCTTCTTTGTATACTATATTGCCCGCATTATGCTTTATAGAATGCAAAACCCCTCTGTTAAAGTGTGTGTGTGTGTGTGTGTATGCACGTGTGTGTGTATATGTGTGTGTGTGTGTGTGTGCGGCTGTGTGATCGTGTGGATACGACTGTGGGCAACAGTGTGAACTGTGTGTGTGACTGTGTGTACCGACAGTGCGCCGGTGTACTGTGTGGCTGTGTAGCCCCAAGACTGTTGGCGACATGTGAACTGTGTGTGTGACTGTGTTTACCGACAGTGCGCAGTGCACAGTACGTAGGTGACCATATTATATGCTAGTAGTGCTTGTGCCTGCGCGCGAGTGGTCGCGCTCGAGTGGATGTGTGTATGTATCCCGACATACCCTGTCGCTACTGTTAACATGCTAAATCATGATCAGCTCCGGACAATGCATTCCCCTGATTTTTTATACAGCTCACTTAGAGTATTATTACCACTGAACGCTGCATCTTGCTGGCTCTCTATTACGAAATATTGTAAAGCTCAGCTGTTTTTCCCTGTCTGTTGCGACACATGTCTAATTTCCTCTACCTTGGAAAAAAACCAGATACACTCGATGACAAGTACTTTACTTACAGAGCCACCCTTTCGATTCCTCATAGAAACCAGCTCTTCAAAGCTAATTCTGTACATATATGTTTCGACTTTTTGTTTGTTTCAAACCTCCCCTTAGCAACCACGACTCCTGTCATTCTTTTTCTCTCTCATCGAAGCGCGAGATGCACCCAAAAGACATGTACATACACCCTTCTCTTGGCTATCCTGCTGTTTTCAGTTCTGCTAGGAAATGTCACTTAGTTTAAGTTTGTACAGAGCCAGAGTTGGGTGCTGTTATGGAAGGGCAGTGGTTCTTTGTCGCAAATTGTCATTTTTGTGTAAAACTACTGTACTACCATTTTTGATCCTGTTGTTCTGTAAAGGTTCCAACCGTGTCACGCTATCGTTGTGTACTTTCTTATTTTTTGCCAACTCTCTTTGTGCTAAGAAACGTGGAACTGAACGTCTTGTTAGCAGAGATATTTATGATAAAGACATTAAGAATAATTATGTAGATAAACTGTTTGCCCGGACATCACTTTATTTAGCTGGTGATGTTAAGAAAAATCCAGGTCATAATAAGGTGAAAATAAGGTCACTGTGGTACACATTAACGTTAGAAGCTTAAGGAATAAAATCGATTTGTTACAACCTGAAGTTCAGCAGCATGATATTTTGACACTTTCTGAGACATGGTTGTCACATGCAGATGATAATTCCTCTCTAAGTATACCTAATTTTAATCCTCCTGTACGCCTCGACCGTCCAGGTGATCCTCATGGAGGCGTGGCCATTTACGTTAAGAATTATTTATACTGTAAACCCCGACCTGATCTCCAAGTTGATGGTCTTGAAGCAGTCTGGATCGAGACAAAGTTGGGCCACGAAGGCATTTTGATTGGCTCATTCTATCGCCCACCCAATGCAAATATTCATTATTGGGATTTAATTGATGAAAGCTTAAGGCGAGTGAATAACCAGTTTTTGAGATTTGTGATTTTAGGCGATTTCAACGTCGACATCCTGAACTCTCCATCGCGGAACTTTTTGAATATCTTACATGCGCACCAGCTCTGTCAACTTGAGAAAACGCCGACACGTGTAACAGCCACCACAAGTACATGTATCGACCTCGTAATTACTCAGACTCCTCAGTTGGTTAAATCCGTGAATGTTTTGCCACCTATTTGTAGCGACCACAGTGTACCACAAGCTGTTTTAGATAGAAGTGTGAACAAAAATATTTCCTATAAAAGAACAATTTTTAATTATAATAAACTTAATGTTGATGGTTTTTGTGCAGCACTTTCTCAGGTTAACTGGCAAGAAATTTTGATGAAGGAGGTGTTTGATGAAAGTGTTAATATTTTTTCTGCAATGTTTATGGATATAGCAAAACAGTTTATGCCAGTAAAAGAAGTTACGATACGCCCTAAAGACGCACCCTGGATAACACCTGAAATCCTAACGTTAATTGACCAACGTGACCAGATTCACTTGAAAGCCAAAACAAGCAAGCAGCCGGAAGACTGGTTGAACTATCGCCAGGCACGAAACCTTATTACAACAAGGAAAAGAGAACGTATTATTGAATTCTATTCCGAATTAGATGTTAAAGTTTCTGATCCAACGCAGTTTGGCAGCAAAGACTGGTGGAAATTGGTGAAGTCATTTATGAAGAAGAAAGGTTTATGTGAAGATGAAATTCCACCTATCTGTGACAACGGCAAAGTTTACGAATTAAGCCAAGACAAAGCCAACGCCTTTAATAATTTCTTTATAAAAAATTCCACTGTCGAAGACCCAGACGATGAAGTCCCTCAAGTCCCGTTTTTAGATCGCGAATTTTGTGATATTGTTTTGTCAGTTAATGAGGTAAAAGATGTAATTAGAAACCTTGATAAAAGAAAAGCCATTGGTCCCGACTTGATTCACAACAGACTTCTCATAGCAGCATCAGATGTTATTTCGGAGCCACTGACGTATATCTTCAACAGGAGTCTGAGGGAAGGAGTTTATCCTAACATGTGGAAAACAGCTAATGTTACGCCTATTTACAAGACAGGTCCTGCAGACGCTTGTAATAATTATCGTCCGATTTCCTTGTTGAGCTGTGTTGGCAAAGTCTTGGAGCGTTGTATTCACAGCCAATTATATACATTTTTACAATCCAACAACATTCTCACACCTACACAGTCCGGCTTTATACCCGGCGACTCGACGATCTGTCAACTTGTCTCCATATATAATGACTTGTGTTCAAACTACGACAACGGCTTAACAACACAGGCGGTATTTTTTGATGTGTCAAAAGCTTTTGATAAAGTTTGGCACAAAGGATTATTGGTAAAACTAGAGTCGATTGGTGTTCGAGGCCGACTATTGTTATGGTTTCGTAGCTATTTAACAAACCGTGTTCAGTCAGTTGTTGTTAAAGGTGCCAAGTCAGAGCTAAAAGGTTTACAAGCAGGCGTGCCTCAGGGTTCAGTGCTAGGCCCCTTGTTATTTTTGATTTATATAAATGATATTGTAAATGATATTGAGTCTGTTATCAAATTGTTTGCTGATGATACTAGTTTGTCACTTGCATTACATGACCCGATACGACGTGCCGAAATTCTTAATTTAGACCTTGATAAAATTAGTAGATGGGCAGCACGCTGGAAAGTTACATTTAATGAAACCAAAACAAAACTGCTGAATATAAAACGTGATTTAAACCAAAATGACCCCCTATTTTTTAATGGAAATCTCCTGGAAGACATACCAGAACACAAGCATCTTGGCATTTTTTTGCAAAACGATTGTAAATGGGACGCTCAAATTAGAAATATTGTGAAAAAGACCACTTTGTTGATTAACTGCTTAAGATATTACAAGTATAAGTTATGTAGAAATAGTTTGGAAATAATGTATAAATCTTTTATTCTGCCACACTTCGATTACGCTGATGTGTTATGGGACAATTGTACCGAAGCCTTATCAAACACACTTGAAAAATTACACCTTGAAGCATTACGTGTTATAATTGGCGGTGTGCGGGGAACAAGCCATGATAAGATTTACAAAGAAAGTGGTTTTTGTAGTCTAAAGGAACGCCGAAAACGACATAAATTAATCTTATTTCACAAAATGGTTCATGGTAAATGTCCACAATATCTAATTAACCTCTTGCCACCACTAGTCTCTTCACTAAATCCCTACCACAGAAGACGACCATTCGAAAGATTCGTACCAGCACATAGGACAGAAATATTCAGAACATCCTTCATTCCATTCTCCACAGTTTTATGGAATAATTTGCCTGATGTGATTAAAACAACAAATTCAATAAGCGAGTTTAAGCATTATTTACAAAGTCCTGATCATAGTGTACCAGCTTATTATTATTTTGGAAAACGACAGACAGAAGTTCAACACTGCAGAATGCGTTTAAATATTAGTAACCTTAATTCAGACTTGTGCAAACGCCATCTAAAAGATAACGCACAGTGTGCTTGCGGTGATCCAAATGAAACATCCGAACATTATTTATTAAACTGCACTGTGTATGCAGATGCTGGTCTGACAACAATCAATTCGTTGCCTGTTCATTTCAGACGCGTGGAAATATTATTAAAAGGTAGCGAGCATTATTCTGTTCGTAATAACATATTGATATTTGAGTCTGTCCAATCGTTTATTGTTAAATCTGGTCGATTGATTTGATGGATGTGTTCACGCATTGATAGTGTATATGTGTGTGGGCAGGCGTATGTGTACCTCCACACTGCCTCTCCCTGTGTTATCGTATTTGATTACATAAGCAGCGTATAAGTAATGATTATTATCGTTTGTCTCGTATTTTACATGTTAACGAATTACTGCCTTCCATAAAAAATTGTTACATTTACCTGAATTTACATGTTGCATGTCTTAGACTTGATGCTCTCTTCCTATGCGCTTTCGTCCTAGTCTCTCCTTGTGGTTGTTAGTACTTTCTTCCTCCTCCCCCTCCCTTTTCTTTTTATCTTCTGTAGATTCCTTTGTTCCTAGTTAGCTCCCCATCCCCATTCTTTCAATTTGTTCCTCTGGTTTATTGTTGTTATGTCCACCATTACGAACATGTGTGTAATTTAGTACTGTTCTGGTCACGTGATGTAAGCATTTGCTTGAGTGCGTGTCCTAGTTGTGTGTTTTGAACTGTTCATGCCAAGAAATCCTGAATAAAACTTTGTTTAAACCAAAACGTACTGGTCCGGCCCTGCTCTCTCTCTCTCTCTCTCTCTCTCTCTCTCTCTCTCTCTCTCTCTCTCTCTCTCTCTCTCTCTCTCTCTCTCTCTTCTCTCTCTCTCTCTCTCTCTCTCTCTCTCTCTCTCGCTCTCTCTGAAGGAATATTTTGTTGTTCCTTTCAATTTGCCAGAGATTTGTAATTTTCGGAAGAAAGTCTCTGCATGATTTTCAGTTGTTTCTTTCTGATTTTGATCTTTTTAAGGGCTTTGTTTTTGACTAATTGTAAGACAGTGTTATTGCACATATATAATTATTTGTAAATGGAAATATTGACACAAGGTATAACCGAGGATATCGAAACCTTTTCTTCTCTCCCAAATTCTTTTATGAAATGAGAGGGGGGGGGGGGAGAGAGAGAGGGGGGATTGACAGACAGAAAAAGCGCGAGAAAGCGGAAGAGAGAGACAGTTAAAAGGGATGGAGGGTGCTTTTTATTTTATGGTTGGTTGGTTTTAGTTCTTAATGCACTTTTTTTGACAATAGTTTTCATTCGGTAAAAGCCAAATTCAATTACCGCTCGCTCTCTCTCTCTCTCTCTCTCTCTCTCTCTCTCTCTCTCTCTCTCTCTCTCTCTCTCTCTCTCTCTCTCTCTCTCTCTCTCTTCATTACACACACACACACACACATACACACACACCGCACACACACACACGCACACACACACGCACAAACGCATACGTACACACGGTATCGTACACACAAACTCACACACAGAAAAACATCCGTGTATGTATATACAGTATCATGCGAGAGAAAGAGAGAGGTAGAGAGTTGGGAGGGGGAAATCCAAGATTAAGGGTGGGTACGAAGTCAACGTAGTTGGCATCGCTGATAGCCGTGCCATTGCCAGACACGAAGTGACTCGAGCAGACTTTTCAATGGCACGACAAACCCCTGTCGTCGGATTGCGTGCACCCATCGCGTCCTTCGCTGTTACGCCTTCGCATTTGCACCCATCGGAAAGCCATACAATGACAAATTCTGTCCACCGTATTTCTCTTTCTTCATTCCACTGTTGCACTTGCAGTTGCAAACACAACAGTTTGCCTCGTCGTCTCCGCACTTGACTTTGCACCAAGCCTCGTTGTCGATTTTTCCTTTTGCCCCCTAGTTCCGGTAGATCTGACAATAAACTTCACAGCGCATGCGCCAAAATTTAAGTGAAAAAGGTCTAAGAAGAGCGGGGTAGTAGTTGCGCTGAGAAGGATAGCACGCTTTTCTGTACCTCCCTTCGTTTTAACTTTCTGAGCGTGTTTTTAATCCAAACATATCAGATCTATATGTTTTTGGAATCAGGAACCGACAAGGAATAAGACGAAAGTGGTTTTAAATTGATTTCGAAAAAAAAATTGATAATAATTGTTATATATTTAATTTTCAGAGCTTCTTGTTTTTCCAAATATAACATATTTATATGTTTTTGGAATCAGAAAATGATGAAGAATAAGATGAACGTAAATTTGGATCGTTTTATAAAAAATTTTTTTTTTTTACAATTTTCAGATTTTTAATGACCAAAGTCATTAATTAATTTTTAAGCCACCAAGCTGAAATGCAATACCGAAGTCCGGGCTACGTCGAAAATTACTTGACCAAAATTTCAACCAATTTGGTTGAAAAATGAGGGCGTGACAGTGCCGCCTCAACTTTCACGAAAAGCCGGATATGACTTCATCAAAGACATTTATCAAAAAAAGGAAAAAAACGTTCAGGGATTACATACCCAGGAACTCTCATGTCAAATTTCATAAAGATCGGTCCAGTAGTTTAGTCTGAATCGCTCTACACACACACAGAGACACACACACACACACACACACACACACACACACACACACACACACACACACACACACACGCACACACACACGCACGCACATACACCACGACCCTCGTCTCGATTCCCCCCTCTATGTTAAAACATTTAGTCAAAACTTGACTAAATGTAACAAGTCGCGTAAGGCGAAAATACAATATTTAGTCAAGTAGCTGTCGAACTCACAGAATGAAAGTGAACGCAATGCCATTTTTCAGCAAGACCGTATACTCGTGGCATCGTCAGTCCACCGCTCATGGCAAAGGCAGTGAAATTGACAAGAAGAGCGGGGTAGTAGTTGCGCTAAGAAGGATAGCACGCTTTTCTGTACCTCTCTTTGTTTTAACTTTCTGAGCGTGATTTTAATCCAAACATATCATATCTATATGTTTTTGGAATCAGGAACCGACAAGGAATAAGATGAAAGTGTTTTTAAATTGATTTGGACAATTTAATTTTGATAATAATTTTTATATATTTAATTTTCAGAGCTTGTTTTTAATCTGAATATAACATATTTATATGTTTTTGGAATCAGCAAATGATGGAAAATAAGATAAACGTAAATTTGGATCGTTTTATAAATTTTTATTTTTTTTTACAATTTTTAGATTTTTAATGACCAAAGTCATTAATTAATTTTTAAGCCACTAAGCTGAAATGCAATACCGAAATCTGGGCTTCGTCGAAGATTACTTGACCAAAATTTCAACCAATTTGGTTGAAAAATGAGGGCGTGACAGTGCCGCCTCAACTTTCACGAAAAGCCGGATATGACGTCATCAAAGACATTTATCAAAAAAATGAAAAAAACGTTCGGGGATTTCATACCCAGGAACTCTCATGTCAAATTTCATAAAGATCGGTCCAGTAGTTTAGTCTGAATCGCTCTACACACACACACACACACACACACAGACACACACACACACGCACACACGCACATACACCACGACCCTCGTTTCGATTCCCCCTCGATATTAAAATATTTAGTCAAAACTTGAATAAATATAA
>NW_027128549.1:2500-12500 GCF_037325665.1 Littorina saxatilis
CTTCCAAAACCCATAAAAGCGGATTGTTCGCCACAAAGAAATCAGACGACAATTCAGCGACGAAAGATGGCCCGATTGAGCACAGAAGACCGCCAAATTGCATTGGGTCGTTTACAAGCAGGCCAAAGTCAAAGTGCAATCGCCAGGCACTTCCACGTGTCCCAGAGCACCATCAGTAGACTGTGGGTCAGGTTTCAACCCACTGGCTCCGTTGCTGACTTGCCACGAGCGGGAAGACCAAGGGCGACAACTGCTGCTCACGACCGCTTCATACGGCTCCGCCACCTCCGGAATCGTTTCCTGTCGGCCTCATCTTCTGTCCAGGCTCTCCCCGGGCTACACCGATTATCGGACCAGACCGTGCGGAACCGCCTGCATGAAGCTGGTTTGAGAGCTCGCAGACCTCACAGAGGAGCTGTCCTCACCCGCCGCCATCGCCAGAACCGAGTGCAGTGGGGCAACCAGCACCTTCGCTGGACCGTCCGGAATCACTGGAGACACGTGTGGTTCAGCGACGAGTCCTACTTCCTGCTCCAGCGACATGATGGTCGGAGGAGGGTCTACCGGAGAGTAAACGAACGTTACGCGCCCAACTGTGTGGATGAGGCACCCGTTCATGGTGGTGGAGGCGTCATGGTGTGGGGGGCGATCAATACCGCTGGAAGGAGCACCCTGGTGCACGTCCAAGGGCGCATAACTGCCCAGCGATACGTGGAGGAAATTCTGCGCCCACACGCCCTTCCTCTTCTGGCTGACCAGGATGCCATATTCCAGCAGGACAACGCTCGCCCGCACACAGCACGACTCACCACCCAGTTCCTCACCGACCACCATGTCCAGGTGCTTCCCTGGCCATCCATGTCGCCAGACATGAACCCGATAGAACACCTCTGGGATGAATTGGACAGACGTGTGCGCAGGCGAGAAGAAGCGCCGGCAAATCACCGCGATCTATTGCAGGCACTTCAGGAGGAGTGGGACACCATCCCACAGCAAGATATCCGGCATCTGATCCAGTCCATGCCCAGAAGGTGCCGGGCAGTTGTTGCTGCTCAAGGCAGTCACACCCCCTACTGACTTGACAGCCTCGGCACCCAATCGTATTGATTGACTGATTGATTTGAAGATGCAAATGAACTGTGTGTGCATTCAACTGTGTCCATACCAAATTTCAAACAAATAATCTAAATATTGGATTTTCTGTTCATTTTTTCGAAAAATAAAACAAATTTGGCAAGTAGCAACTATGCGTTTCTTTTTTTGAACAGTATATATACCACTAATGCTTCCAGAAGAAAAACGTTTCTTTATTTTGCTCCAAGAAGAAACACAGATTACACTTGTTTCTGTGATTTTGCAACGAGTAATGTAGAGAACACAACCTGGTGTGATAATGACTGTTGCTACAAAATATTCGGATAACAAAGACAGCTTACCAGCCCAAGGAAGGTTCCACTGTCGTCTCCATAGCCAGACGACAACGACAACATTGACTGTCACCAACAGCGCCAACACAACACCCAACCCCACAGCAAGAGAGAAATACGACGTGTCGTCTCCACGCTCGATCTGACGTTCAGTTTCACCAACACCTGTGTGAAATTATCCAGCTTATACAGACCTGAAAGTGGCGAATGTTTTACTCGCCATGGCGACTAGAAACTTGTAACTGGCGAGTAGAAATGTTCATCTACTCGCCAAATGCGAGTAAAGTTGCTGAAACAAATTGCTGGTTTGGCAAGTAAAGTTTTGGTTTCTGGTTAGTACACTAACCACTAGCCAAAGGCGAGTACACCATTTGTTGGACTTTCAGGGCTGTTATACCGCCAGCGTCGGATGGGGTTTGGGGGGGGGGGGGGGTATATAACGCTCGCCAGACAGCAAAAAAAAAAAAGCGAGTTGGCAGACA
Source organism: Littorina saxatilis (assembly GCF_037325665.1). Taxonomy (NCBI): domain Eukaryota; kingdom Metazoa; phylum Mollusca; class Gastropoda; order Littorinimorpha; family Littorinidae; genus Littorina; species Littorina saxatilis. The sequence goes on from NW_027128549.1 coordinate 4,410, forward strand.
ATTAAACCGACTTACATCCGACGCTGGCGGTATACACAATGATTGTCACCGAGTTTAACCAGGTGCTTTTTTTTACCGCATAAACTGCGGAGATTCGTTAAAAAAAAAGGGAAACATGTGTTTCTTGTCCCCACAACGCGCGGATATTAGTTGGGTAATAAATGTTTTAAGACAACTAACTTGAGCCCACTCTGAGCAGAAGTGTTCCACTTTTAAACACATGTCTGCAACAAGTTGTGAACACGTTGTGACATATTTACTGGCAACAACTGCACACATAGTGGAATTCGACAAGGCTGCTCATTCTCACCAATGGCCTTCGTGCTCGCCTTAGAGCTGCTGGCAGTCAAGATGAGGGCAGATCAGTCAGTTAAAGGGGTATTCTTGCCATCAGCCAATAGTACTAATCAAGAAAGACTATTGAAAATGATCTTGTACGCTGATGATATTACGCTTTTTCTGAAAGGCACTGATGATGTGCAAAATGCTCTGACATTGGTGTCATATTTCTCCAAGTTCTCAGGACTGGCTGTGAACAGACTGAAATCGGAGGCCATGTGGTTGGGTTCACAGAAGTACTCTGAGGAGCAGCCATGTGGCTTCAGATGGAAATCAAAAGTCAAAATTCTTGGTATATATTTTAGTAATAATTTAGAAGCCTCGGAAATCGAAGAAAACTGGACGGAAAAAATTAATCATATTCAGAGCACAATGATTAAGTGGTCTAAGAGAAACTGCAGTATAATGGGAAAGATTTGCCTTGTAAAATCACTTTTGATCCCTCAATTAACACATGCTTTGCAAGCTTTGATTATACCCGAAAAGATCATATGTAAACTGAACTCAATGTTTTTCAGATTCATTTGGAAAAAAAGATTTTCAAACACAAAAGCCTATGAAAAGGTAAAACGAAAAGTTATGTGCCAGGAAACAAGTAAAGGTGGCCTAAATATGATTGACTTGGGTGACTTTCAAAAATCCTTTGTACTTGGATGGTTTTCGAAATTACTGCAACCAAACGAAGAAGCTTGGAAAAGTATTCCACTCAGTATGTTCTCCAAACTCGGAAAAAATCTATGCTGCTTTCAAGCAAACGTCAAACCAGCCTTATTTAAAGGGTTGGGATTGATTACAAACAAGTTCTGGAAAAGCGTTTTAGAATGTTGGCTTGACAACCATGAAAAGATATTACCATGCGTGAAAAAAATGACCCAGCTGGAGAATTTATGCCTATGGAATAACTCTCTAATTGCTTATCGTGGCAAGACAATGTTTCTACGTGATTGGGTTACATCTGATATATGCTATGTGAAGGATTTATACGAGAATAATATGTTTTTACCATTTCACAGGATTTGTGAAAGAGTTGGGCATAAACCAACAAGACTATTTGAATATGGGGCAATTCGCACAGCAATAGCATCCCTTTTTTTGAAGATGAATGATAATGGAATACAAGCTATGAAGGTAATGGATTATCAAAAAATAAGTACATTTAAACCCAGGCAGTTTCGTAAATTAATGGTAGACGCTTATCAAACTGACACTATTGCAGTCAGTTTCTGGAAAAGAAAGATGGGAATTGAAATAAACAAGGACATTTGGCAGATAGCAAGCAACGCATCAAAAGAAGTAAGATTGAGACTGCTACACTGGAAAATAACTCATAACATTTATCCAACGAACATTATATTGTATAAAATGGGCATTGCTGAGAGTATTAGCTGTACACATTGTACAGAAGAGACAGATTATATCGAACATTTCTTTTATTATTGTATAAAAATAAGCAAAGTGTGGAATCTTGTTGAAGAAGCCTTCTTCACCGCTTGTTCAAAGAGAATTCATGTTGATGTGCGGGATGCCCTATTTGGCCTAGTTAAAAGGAATTCTATTTCATCCGCTGAAGCAAACTATGTCAATTTGCTGATCTTGATTGCAAAAATGTGCATAGGTATTTATAGATACGGTACCCCTTTAGAGATCGGATGTATTTTTGAAAAAGAGTTAAGTTTAAGAAAAATAATTGACTTGTGACTCGCATATATGTTGCTACCTGTGAAATTGAAATAAAGAAACGTTAGGTAACAAAAGGAGAAATGATGACGGAAGAAAATATAGGACAAAATGTAAAAAAAAAAAAAAAAAAAATAGGTGGAGAGAGAGAAGATAGAACAAGAGGAGACAGTGAGAGAGAGAGAAAGAGAGAGAGAGAGAGAGAGAGAGAGAGAGAGAGAGAAGGAGAGAGAGAGTGACAGAGAGAGAGAGAGAGAGAGAGAGAGAGAGAGAGAGAGAGAGAGAGAGAGATTGGCAGACTATGGGAGAGAGAGACCGACAGAGTATGGGGGAGAGGACAATGACAATGACAATGACAATGACAATTCTTTATTTTACGAGGGTAACAGAATAAGCATTGGTATACTTTTTTGCATCTGGCCCTCGCCCTAAAGAGGGACTAAATCTACTATAATAACTACTACTACATACTTACATAATTAGTAAAACAGTATAAGTTTATGTACATAAGTGCATTATATGAAACATTGTAGTTTATAAATGTTCATGACAAGGTGCAAAGTAAAAATTTGCAAGTCAATTAGAGTCAGAATACTATATGCAATAGTACATCAACTCTGTAAGACAATGGATATTATGCAGAACATAAGAGAGAGAGAGAGAGAGAGAGAGAGAGAGAGAGAGAGAGAGAGAGAGAGAGAGAGAGAGAGAGAGAGAGAAAGAGAGAGAGAGAGAGAGAGAGAGAGAGAGAGAGACGAAGCAAAAAAGAAGAACAAAGAAGAAGACAGAAAATTCCGAAGAACAAAATTCAGGAAAAAAAAACAGACAAGTCGAAGAGAAAGAAAGTGGATGCAGAGAAAGACAGACTAGGGAGTGAGAGAGAGAGAGAGAGAGAGAGAGAGAGAGAGAGAGAGAGAGAGAGAGAGAGAGAGAGAGAAAGAGAGAGAGAGAGAGAGATGTTGTGTGGACAAGTGTGAGAAAGAGGAGAGAGAGAGAGAGGAGAGAGAGAGAGGGTAAATGTAAATTAAAAAAAAATTAAAAATTGTCAATGATCTGTTTACTGTCTATTGAGTGTGAAGCTGAGAGAAAGAGTGAGACTGAAGGAAAACAATAATAACTTAATAAGAATTAAAATGATAAAAAAAATATAAACTTCCGATATAAAAAAAAACCCAAAAAACGCACGCACATGTGTGATTAACAATGTCTGATCTCCTAAAAGAAAAAAAGAGAAAAAAAAAGAAAAAAAAAAAAAAAGAAAAAGAAAAGAAAAGAAAGAAGGAAAAAAGAAGAAAAAAAGAAAGAAGAAGAAAAAAAAAAAGAAAAAAAAAAAAAAAAAAAAAAACTGCACACATAGTGTCCACTATAGCGTTCAGATTAACACTTGTGAACACTACGTGTGTGCCTATTTTACTAGTAGAGCTCTGTGCTATTTCACAAAGTGTTCAAAACTTGTTACAGAAATCTGTTCTAAAGTGGACCACGTCTGTTTAAAATATGATACTAACCTCTGTATTTGACTTCAAACATGGCATTTGTCTTGCCCTGTGAGTTGCTGGCGGTGACTGCATACATTCCTGGAGCTTCATCGGATGTGACGTTGTACACAGTTATTGTACACGTCGACTGCTGCACGATTCTGTCCGCCTCTTCACATCTGCCGTCCATTGTAATACTGTCAGGGAATTTCCTTGGACTCCATGTAGTAATTTCCGACCGTCCAAGGTACGAAAAGGCGAGAGTAGGTACAGGATAGGCAGTGACAGAGAAGGATGTTTCCACTTGGTTATCAACGAAGTTCAATGCCGTTATTTGGCTTGTACTTCGGGGTGAGCCTGTCGAGATATGAATACGAATACAAGAGCAGTCCTTAAAATGCACAAGAGGGAAAAATGCAGAAAAAAGCTAGACAGACACGAGAAAGATAGACAAACAACAGAGAATCCTTTGTAAAAACATTAATATAAGAAGGAAAAAAAAAACACTGATTGCCTGTCCATGTGTTAAACAGAGACACTAAAACAGATGAGATGAACTGTTAGAACCTACAATTTAAAAAACATTCGATCATCTTTGATTGATGCAACTTTTAAAGGGGCAGAAAGGGGGTGGGGGTCTGACTACACACCATGCAAATAAGCATAAGTCCTCCATCGCTTCTCGAGGACTCACACTCTATCAAAAGTGAATTACACTCACACAGGACTAAAAGTGACGTCTGTTCTATGACGTCACGACCATAACCGTTGCTTCCTGTACAGGTGTACACTCCACTGTGCTCACAGCGGGCAGCAGGCAGGTCAAAGGTCAGAGGTGAAGGGCCAGACCGCAGGGTGGATGTGACGTCAGACAGCGTCATGGTGGAATGAGGGTTTCCTCCCGTAGCTCTACAGGTGAAGGATACGGTGCTGTTTTCACTGACCGTGACGGAACCGCTGGTGGAGGACGGACTGATGGTCAGTTCTGACGTGGACGGTGGGTCTGGCAATACAAAGCCGATGATGCTGACCTATTTAAGCTCGAGGATTGCATGTTAACATTCTAAAATATTTGCCAAAGTAGTTGTTGCAGTAAAGAAGAATGGGAGCCCCAAGGCCCGATAGATGCAGGGGAAGGAGGGAGGGAGGTAGGCAGACAGACATACAGATGCGTACGTCCACACATATGCATTGTTTTGTTCAATGCGTCATTGTGGTAATATACTGACTTATGCAGTGGATAACCAATGAACAAAGTCAACTCCGTCAGCAAGAGTTCTAATGTTATTCTCTTTTCATTTAAAAGCGCGTTAATCATCCTGGTGTCGTTTATTATCCCCCCTCCCTCACCATTGTAAACGTCAGCATAAACAAAGTGTACAGGGTGGCTTCTGTGTAGGTTAAAATCCTCACCATCTTTAGGCGGAATAATGTCTTTTAGATGATGCAGTTATAGAAGCAAACATCCTAATAAAAAGACAACAACAACAACAACAACAACAACAACACCAACAACAACAACAAACAAACAAACAAACACATGTTACTAAACAAATATTTACACAGATTGGACATGAAAGCATCAAAAGCAAAGCAAATATAACAGGACATATGTCAACTCGTACAAATGAGCTGCTACTTGTAAAACTATTGATGCATGGACTATGTTTTTTTGTGACCAGAAACTGCATGCCTCCATATTTAGCTGACATGTCTTCCATAGTTCTCGAAAAGCAAATTTACAAGAGATACCAAGTTGATAGCTTATATGGCAACAAATCATATCTTACATCCGACGCTGGCATTATACACAGTGCTTGTCACCGGCATGTTCAACCAGTCCAGACGACAGCGGAACTGGACGCCGTCATCAGAACGGTTCAGTGTCTGACTCAACTCCAGTCTGTTCCTGCCTTGGGCACTACTAGCAATGATGTCACTGCTACCTCTGAGCCATCGCAGACGTCCCGCTGGTTGACCTACATTGTCTGTTGTGCACGTGCAGGTGACCATGTTGTTCTCTGTTACTCGACCTGGTGGCGTGCATGTGATGGTGGGTGTGGACGGGCGACCTAAAACACACACACACACAGGGTTATGAATACAACTTCAGCATGGCCAGCATGAGACTAGATATAAAATAAGACGAACGGGGTATTTTATACCTCTGCCATCGCTCCCGTCTTTTCTGTCAGCTTCTAGAGCTTAATCTTCGTGTGATGGCTACTGAATATTGAACGCGGACACTGCTGATATATCAGGAATTGAAAGTAGTTACACTGACGAGTAAGGACTACAGGAGTACAGCGCTGTATGGGTGGTGTTAAGGGGAGGTGGGCGGAGGGCAACACATCTGCCTCTGTCTTCCTTTTTCTCTGCCTGTCTGTTCGTCTCTCTCTCTTTCTGTCTCTTCAGTATCTGTCTCACTCTCCGTGAACGCCTCGTGATTGTTCAGTGTAGATGTGCACTATGGCTGTACTTGGGACAGCTAGAGCGAGTCCTGTTGAAGGCATTTGACAGGCGCGAGTAACCTGCATGGATGTATCAGCAGGTCATAGGTATCATAGGCGTCCAAAGTAATCAAGTCATGGATATACAGTTGCTGTACAGACTCGTCACCCCAAATCCCCCCACCCCCCACCCCACCCTCACGAGGAAACTTAATTGCCATTTGATTTGGCTACATACAGTTATAGGAAATAGGGATATAACAGACAAAAACCTGTTTCTCTTATTGCCCTAACTGTTCCGTTTGGGTTTCTTAATTATGTCCCCACTCACAAGGAAAACCTTAACATTTGAAACGGCTTTGTATGGAACAGGAACAAGAGACTGCGAGTAAGAAGAACAAGAACAAGATAACAATGACAAGTTAGTTAGGTCTTGTTCTTTTTACATTTTAGTCAAGGTTTGACTAAATTTTTTAACATAAAGGGGGAATCGAGACGAGGGTTGTGGTGTATGTGTGTGTGTGTTTGTGTGTGTGTGTGTGTGTGTGTGTGTGTGTGTGTGTGTGTGTGTGTGTGTGTGTGTGTGTGTGTGTGCGTGCGTGTGCGCGTGTGTGTTCAGCGATTCAGAGAAAACTACTGGACCGATCTTCATGACATTTTACATTAGAGTTCCGGGGTATGATATCCCTGGACATGTTTTTCATTTTTTCGATAAATGTCTTTTATAACGTCATATCCAAATTTTTGTGAACGTTGAGGCGCCACTGTCACGCCCTTTCTTTTCTATCAAATTGATTGACATTTTGGTCAAGCAATCTTCGACAAAGTCCGGACTATGGGATTGAATTTCAGCTTGGCAGCTTAAACATTAGTTAATTAGTTTGCTCATTAAAGTTGTCATTAAAATCGAGTTTTCACTAACAGATTTAAATATTCCTCAATTCCTCCTGAATTCAAAAATATATACATATGTCATGTTTACTCTAAAAATGTGCTCAGAATGACAGAAAATAGGTTAAGTAAGTACTGCGTTTGTATGCTACGCGGAGACGAGCGTGACCCGTCTCGGTCTTTTGATGTGGTTACTCGAGACTATCTTAGTATAGTCTGGGCGATAACTGTTTTTTTAGTGTTAATCTGTTACTTTGATGCCGACAGCTTGACTAAATGTTTTTTATATCGCTTCACGCGACTTGTTTACTTCTTCTCCTTTTTGTCTTTAGTATTTTAGTTGACGAAGACATAATTTATGTCGAAACCGGTCCTTTTTCGTATGTTTATTGTTCGTGTTTCTGGTGAGTATATTTTCTTTGTTATCTTGTTCTTGGCTTTGTACGGGTTATGTTTTGACACTGTGATTTCTCCTCAAGTTCTTCCGACGCACCACGGCTATGGTTTGATTTTCATCCTATATTCCGGCCCACAGAGTAGCTGCCCACATTTGTAGAGGTACAGATTTAATTTAAATTCGCACAAAGAGCTACAGAGTCGGATTTAGGTTTTACATTGATAACAACACACACGAGGAGTGCCTTAGAATTATAGTATGAGCGTTCTATTTTTAAAATCCAAATACTGTGTTGGGCAGTCTTTCGACACAGCATACTAAACAGTGTGTTTGTTTTGGTAGTGGCAATATCGACAGCGTCCTGTGAGCTTGCTAGGTAACAGATTTGACTTCCTGGATCCAACTGTATTTTTATGTCTGGGCGAATGCATACCCACCAGCATTGAACAAAATGTGACGACAAACGGAGGACGGTACTATTGGACACACTCGCCCAACAAAATCCTCTGAATAATTAGCAACGTTACGGGCTAATTTCGACCTAATTACTGCACGTGTGTCTAAATTACATCTAAATTACAGCAAATGTCCTCTGAACTTTTGAAAGTGCAAATCGCCAGAAAACGTCCCACAAAACCGCCTTAGATATAGTAGGCCTTTATGTTACCGTGCCAAAAGGGAATGCTTTGTTTTACTAAAACAAATAATAATAATAATAATAACAACAAAAATAAACAAGTCGCGTAAGGCGAAAATACAATATTTAGTCAAGTAGCTGTCGAACTCACAGAATGAAACTGAACGCAATGCCATTTTTCAGCAAGACCGTATACTCGTAGCATCGTCAGTCCACCGCTCA
>NW_027128549.1:15000-32874 GCF_037325665.1 Littorina saxatilis
TACTTGACTATCTGGATCACCTTTCGGTTCACATAATTATTTTTAGAGGGATCACGTCACCACCGCTGAAATAAGGCTACCCTCAAAATTGACGGGACAATGCGTCTGACGAGTGTAAACACTTTTTCCGCATCACTGCGTACCATCTAAACGAATAACTGTAGTCGGTTGTTGGAAACTAATTTCCCTATCGTAAAAATAGGTCTAAAAAAAATACGACGATGTGAGACTATCACGCAATCGCATATCTGATACTATCTGCAGTTTTCTTGCTAAGTCTATATAGATAGGACGAACCTCTCGCGTCAGAAAAATCAGATGTCTGAAATTTACTGGTGAATGTGTTGCTTGAATTTCTTGTTTTACTGTGTGTTACTTATTTATTATCGTTTGCTTTGTTCAAAGGGCCCTGTGAGGGTAGCTGATTATTTTGTTATACCTCCATTAAGTCTGTGGAATGAAATTTTGTTGAAAGGTAAATCCAAATGCCGTTTGAGCATTTCACAGAGATTTCAGTCTAGAGAGGAACCGTGTCTTGGTGAGCATTGGCGTGAATTCAATTCAAATCAAATCAAATCAAATCAAATTAACTTTATTATCGCACATGGATAAATTGCAGTGGTGGTTCATGTAAAATAAGGACAAACGAAAGACTTCAACATTAATATTATATCTAAATATATGTACATTGTTCTTAACTAAAACACCTCTCTGCATACAAATCTCTCGCTGTTAAGATTTAAAACAGATATGTAAAATATTCAAACACACATAATGCCATTCAATTCCGTTTAAAAATCACAAACTACCACATCGGAAACATGCCGTTAAGATGTAAAAGATTCATTATCACCAACACAGTCATTGGATCCCTCAAAAACAACAGGGGAACTTCCCCCTCATATAATCCAAACCAAAAAACAGCAGCATCGGAATCACAAACTGTTTGCTTAAGAGCGTAATGGACAATGGAATAAAACTCTTACTAGCCCTGGAACCGTCGACGCGATGGCAGTCGTTCATAGTACTGGGCCACTGTGCTTTGTCATTTGCAATCATTCCAGCCTTTCGCATATATCGAAACGAGTGTCAACCAGACGGAAAACTTAAACAAGTCGCGTAAGGCGAAAATACAATATTTAGTCAAGTAGCTGCCATTTTTCAGCAAGACCGTATACTCGTAGCATCGTCAGTCCACCGCTCATGGCAAAGGCAGTGAAATTGACAAGAAGAGCGGGGTAGTAGTTGCGCTAAGAAGGATAGCACGCTTTTCTGTACCTCTCTTTGTTTTAACTTTCTGAGCGTGTTTTTAATCCAAACATATCATATCTATATGTTTTTGGAATCAGGAACCGACAAGGAATAAGATGAAAGTGTTTTTAAATTGATTTGGACAATTTAATGTTGATAATAATTTTTATATATTTAATTTTCAGAGCTTGTTTTTAATCCAAATATAACATATTTATATGTTTTTGGAATCAGCAAATGATGGAGAATAAGATAAACGTAAATTTGGATCGTTTTATAAATTTTTATTTTTTTTTACAATTTTCAGATTTGTAATGACCAAAGTCATTAATTAATTTTTAAGCCACCAAGCTGAAATGCAATACCGAACCCCGGGCTTCGTCGAAGATTACTTGACCAAAATTTCAACCAATTTGGTTGAAAAATGAGGGCGTGACAGTGCCGCCTCAACTTTCACGAAAAGCCGGATATGACGTCATCAAAGACATTTATCAAAAAAATGAAAAAAACGTTCGGGGATTTCATACCCAGGAACTCTCATGTCAAATTTCATAAAGATCGGTCCAGTAGTTTAGTCTGAATCGCTCTACACACACACACACACACACACACACACGCACACACGCACACACACACGCACATACACCACGACCCTCGTTTCGATTCCCCCTCGATGTTAAAATATTTAGTCAAAACTTGACTAAATATAAAAAAAAGAGAAAAAAGAACAAAAACGGACAGTCATTCCTCGTTTTCCTCGTGAATATCAAACCGAGTAAGGGACCTAAATCATTCACTGCTGCGATAGCACACTGACAGACCCTTCGAAGTTGCAATACAGCTTTGGGACAAGCGGCAAAGACACAAGACACCAGTTTGAAGAAATACAAATCACCAGTGTCTTTTCTCCCCATTCATGTTCAAGAAAAGGTACTATAAAGACAACTAAACATGTGTCTGCTTTGTTACGTTATCTTGCTGCCAAAAATACTCTAGAAAAAAAAGGTCCTCTTCTGTTATGTGCTGAGTTCAATATCGGGTGCCTTTGCCTCTGAACTTTCCTACATAAAATGTTTAGTTGTTCCCTTCCTAGCAGGAATTCTTTCCAGCGCAGTGGTTAGCAAACTGCAGTAAGAGTCGTTACGTCGTAGCAGACATGCTATCTGTGTCTCTGGTTGTAGGTACGAGTCATGCCAGTGCGGTATTTTTACACCCCCGGTATAGGGGTGTGTATAGGTTTCGGTCGATGTGTTTGTTTGTGTGTTTGTGTGTTTGTTTGTTTGTGGGTTTGTGTTCGCATATAGATCTCAAGAATGAACGGACCGATCGTCACCAAACTTGGTGAACAGGTTCTATACATTCCTGAGACGGTCCATACAAAAATTGGGACCAGTCAAACACACGGTTAGGGAGTTATTGGTGGATTAAGATTCTACAAGGACTTATAGAGGGACATATTAATGGTCAAAGGGAAATAACCTTCTCAGTTGGTGGCAGTGAGAATGGTAAGGACGGGGGTGTTTTTCCTACCTCGGAGGAATTTCTTGTTATCTTTATTTTTGTTTTTAACTTTTATTTCATTTCTCTACTCCTTTCTTTTGTTTTATTTTACTCTATTCATTTTCATTCCAAATCATTTTCGGTGATCAATTGCAATACTAAACAAAGCCCACAAGGCACTGACTAGTTTGGCATTGGTCACTGCGGAATTCGTTCGCCAACCACTAAAGCAACATGAATCACTGGACCCGAGGTCAGAAACAACATTAGTTAACATAATGCAGTATATCGGAAGCCCCTTTTAAGACCTTTAAAAATCTGAGAAGTTCAGGTCTTTTACACATGTGTTGCAACGTATTTGAAACGACGGTATTATTGTATTGTATATTGTATTATTGACACTCTAACCCAACAACTCTGTCATCTAGCTTCCATGTTTAGTCTTGTTCAGACTGTCGATTTCCCGACACACAACTCTGGTCATACTATTGATTTGATATTTCATATGGTTTCTGATAACCTTGTTCATTCGACTCATGCTTGTAATGATCTGAAGTCCGACCACACGTCTATTCTGTGCCACCTAGCGGCCAAGAAGCCACCTACAATGGTAAAAATGGAATCAATGCGATCCATTAACAGCATCAATATGAACGAGTTCGCTGTTGATGTTGCCGATGGTTTGACCCCCACTATGTCACTTCCGAACCTGAATCAACATCTTGGTAAGGTTCTGGACAAACATGCCCCTGTGCGTCAGCGTGAGGTGCGCCAGCGTAAGCCTACGCCGTGGTACAGCTCGGTCGCTGATCAGCTCAAGGAGCTGAAGCGTGAGCGTCGAAGGGCAGAACGTCGCTGGCGCTCCTCACCACTGACAATCAACATGCAGATGTATGATGCCGTGAAACAGAAGGTCACCGACCTTGTGCATAATGCTAAAACGTCATTTTATTCTGCTATGGTTTCTTCCAGTGCCACATGCAAACAGCTCTTCAACAATATGACCACACTGTTAGGCACGCGTAAAAAAGCCTCCTTGCCTACCGTCTTTGACGTTCAACAACTTCCGGCCCTTTTTAGTGACTACTTCAAGAACAAAATCCTTTCGATACGTGACAGCTTTTCGCATGTTGCAAACACACAAAGCGCATTTCCTACCGATCCGTTTCAAGGCACTCCCTTTTTAGCTTTCACCACTGTGTCTGAAGACGATGTCAAGAAGTTAATTCTAAAAACCGCCCCCAAGACGTGCGAACTTGACCCGATTCCAACCAAACTACTTATTCAAAACATCGACATCCTCCTCCCTACCATCACTACCATAGTGAACGAATCACTCTCTTCTGGCGTTGTCCCCACGGAATTCAAAACCGCTTTAGTAAAGCCACTGCTGAAGAAAGCTTCTCTCAATTCCAACGAGTTGAAAAACTATAGACCCGTCTCAAACCTTCCTTTTCTATCGAAAATTCTCGAAAAACTTGTTCTCCGACAGCTTGCCTCACATCTCTCATCCCACAACCTTCTTAGTGCCCACCAGTCAGCCTATCGACCACGGCACAGCACGGAAACGGCTCTTCTTCGTATTTTGAATGACCTTCTGACCGCTCTAGACCAGGACAAAACATCCGTCCTCTTGCTTTTAGATCTGTCTGCGGCTTTTGATACGATAGACCATGACATTCTCTTATATCGTCTAGAGCACTACTTTGGCATTAGCGAGATGGCTCTCTCTTGGATTCAAAATTATCTCTCAGACAGGAAACAGTTTGTTCTGATCGATGGCCAACAATCTGCTGAAACCTCTCTTGTGTTTGGTGTTCCCCAAGGTTCTGTGTTAGGCCCGGTGCTGTTCATTATGTACACAGCACCGCTGACAACTCTCATAGAGAATCATTGTGTGCTACACGAAATCTTCGCAGATGATACGCAGATCAATCATTCCGCATCACATGACAAGTACCCAGATTTGGTTCTGTCGCTACAGGAGTGTGTGAGAGATGTCGGGGCATGGATGGAAGAGAACAAACTCAAACTAAATGACGACAAAACTGAAGCCATGCGTTTTTCATACTCCACCCCTACCCATGCTAAGTCTATTTCAGAACTCCCACAGGCCATCTCTTTGAACAATATTGACATCAAGTTCTCGGATACATCCCGTGATCTCGGAGTCTTTTTTGACAAAGATCTTAGCATGAAACAGCATGTAGTCCAAACATGTAAAGCAGCGCGAATGGAGATCCGCCGTATAGGTTCCATTCGACAGTACCTTACCGAAGACGCAACCAAAAGACTAGTCTGTTCCGGCATACTCTCTAGATTAGACTACTGTAATGCACTGCTTGCTGAATGTCCCAAATCTGTCACCAAGCCCCTGCAACTAGTCCAGAACGCTTCCGCTAGACTCGTGTTTCGAACACCTATGAAACAAAGCGTCACGCCTCTACTCAAACAGCTACATTGGCTTCCAGTCGAACAAAGAATTAAATACAAGATCTGCTGCATATTCTATCAAATTGCCGCGGGCACGGCTCCACAGTACCTGTCCGATCTCGTGCAGAAAAACAATCCTGAAAGGGTTGTCCGCTCTGCCTCCCAAAATAAATTTGTCAAAGCTCCTAAGTATCAGAGGGACGATCATGGTGGCCGCTGTCTTTCAGTCGCAACTGATCATATCTGGAACAAACTCCCTTTGTCTCTACGTCTCAGTCCATCTCTGCCTTCTTTCAAAGCAAATCTCAAGACTCACCTCTTCAGAGAAGCATTCTATGATGATGTAGTTGTCGCGACCCTGTGAATGTGCACTTTCGGATGAACAATGTTTACTGTGTGTGTGTGTGTGTGTGTGTGTGTGTGTGTGTGTGTGTGTGTGTGTGTGTGTGTGTGGACATGTGTGTGTGTGTGTGTGTGTGGGTGTGTGTGTGTGTGTGTGTGTGCGCACATTATAATTGTTGTGTATACTGGGAGTTCGTTCCTGTAAGAGCCTCTGGATTTTTGTAACATTTATGTTTTGTTTTTGGTTTTTGTTGTAAAGTGTTTATGATTGTGTTCTATTCCGTCAATGGCGTCATTCTGGTAATGATGTTGTTATTGCTTTTGTAAAGCGCTTTGTGTGTTCGAAAGCGCTATAGAAATCACCATTATTATTATTATTATTGTTATTATATGCATTGGTGCCTGTGTTGAAAGGCGAATACCGTTGGGACCAGCCATGAGTGTTGAAACATTGTACGCGGGGTATCTTGACAGGCACATTTTAGAAGAAATGATAATGAAAGTGATAGAAAAAGGTGTTGTTTTCAAGCGAGGTGCCGGCAATCTGCATGGAAAAGTATACCTCTTTACACTGGGCGAAAAGTGGCGTTTTGTATCTTACAAAACTACTCAAAATCCCAACAAAACTTCAAGTTTCAATGGGTTTATCACATTTTGGTGTTCACGACAACGCCAGATTTTGATTGGATTTTGTTGAAGTTATCGCAGCGAAATTGCCTGGAATTTCAGCGCGTTTTGCGACGGTCAAAACATCATGTTAAACCATGTTACAGCATGTCTGTAACATGCAAAAATTCCAAGTTTTGATGGCATTAAAGCTTTGGTTTAACGCCAAGTAACATCATGTTATCGTAGACTTAACTTGCAAAACTGCTTGTTTTGGTGGTGTTACAGCTTGCTTGTAATGTGATTAACATCATGTTATCGTAGACTTAACTTGCAAAACTGCTTGTTTTGGTGGTGTTACAGCTTGCTTGTAATGTGATTAACATCATGTTATCGTAGACTTAACTTGCAAAACTGCTTGTTTTGGTGGTGTTACAGCTTGCTTGTAATGTGATTAACATCATGTTATTGCTGGTATAACATGCAAAACCCCATGTTATGTTGGTGTTAAAGCTTGCTCAAATGCCTATTAACTCCATGTTATGTTGGTGTTAAAGCTTGCTCAAATGCCTATTAACACCATTTTAGTTGGTGTAAGGCTTGATTATTAATTTAAAAAAACACCATGTTATGACGTTCACATAATTGTTTTCCACTGGATGGAATTTTGTGGAAAAGAAAGCATGTTGTTTGGGAATTGTGTGCGGGTTTCATGCTTGGATATTGCACTATGCTGACTTGTCACAGGTCAATTTACATTTAACAATATTAGTTTTCAAATGCATCATCCTTCACACATTATGTAAACATCTTTAACATTAACACTTTGGTTGTAAAATGATTGCACTTTATTCAAACAGGAAAAAAACAAAAATGCTGATTCACAATGTACAATAGCAAAGGACTATTTTGAGTGGAGACAGTGTTCATCCACACTATAGATGCCCTGTGAAAACATTGGCCATAGATATATGTGAATTACTTCCCTTGGGTATGAACATTTATGAATGATTAAATGGGTGAAAGAAGGCCACACAAAATGAAAATCAGTAAATAACAAAATCACTTCCCTTGTGAGTAAGAACAGTCATACCATGTTCCAACTTTTTGCTAAAAATTCGCCCACAATGTGACCTTCAAAGTTAACAAGAAGAGCAAACGCTCGATCGAGTCACTTTCGCAGTTCTGAATATTATATGAGGCATCAGATGGACAGGAAGAAATTGCTATTCACAACACAATGCATACCTGAAGCATACCTGTGACCTTGAAAAAGGTCAAAGGTCACCAAAGCAGACGTCAAAGTGTAGAGGTCACTGGGAGTCACGTTCACATAAAATTTGAGCCCGGTCACTTTTATAGTTTCCGAGAAAAGCCCAACGTTAAGTTGTGTGTTGCCGAACAGAAAAGGCTAGTTATCTCCCTTGTTTTTCTGATAACGTTCGTAAAAGGCTACAGATGTAAATACTTTGATGTAAAGAATAATCCTACAAAGTTTCAATCACATCCGATGAACTTTGTCAAAGATATAAAATGTCTAATTTTTCCTTTGACGCTGACCTGTGACCTTGAAAAAGGTAAAAGGTCAACGAAACCATCGTTAAAGTGTAGAGGTCATTGGAGGTCACGACTAAACAAAATATGAGCCCGATCGCTTTGATAGTTTCCGAGAAAAGTCCAACGTTAAGGTGGTGTCTACGGACGGCCGGCCGGACGGCCGGCCGGACAGACTAACACTGACCGATTACATAGAGTCACTTTTTCTCAAGTGACTCAAAAAGGGGTAACTGAACTTCATGTTTGGATGTCATGGAGTCATGGAGTCCAACATGAAGAAATGTATAAGAACACAAGAATGTATGAATGACAAAGAACAAATGTTTATTTTTGAATGTTTTATGTATGTTATTATTACGGACACAAAAGCTCAGCAATGCAATTTCTCTTTTAGAGATTAATGAAGTTATTGTATTGTATGTCAGTAAATTTTGAAAGCCCTAGATTCATAAACATCTGAAAACTGCTCAACGTCTTTGCATCACGGCACATTAATAAAAGTAAGAGTTAGTAAGACTGGCCTAACTGCTATGGTGAGCCAGTAATAACTCGTTGATGAAGAATTATTTGAATTCTGAATTTCGAACAAACAAATACAGTGTCCTTCCAAACCCCCTTTTCAGGCCTCCAAGAATAAAAAAATAAGCTGGTCTTAAAAAGGAGGAAATCTGCTTAATATGTAGGTAAATGTACAACAGGTTGTGAACAGAAAATCCAAAAATGTAAGGTCTGAAAAGCGGGGAAGTTTGAAAAGGGGGGAAGGGGGGGACATAAAATGTGACGATCATAACAACCATAATTTATCTAACAAAGTTCATTCTGAAATCTTCTTCAGCGTTTGATTATGGAGAGACTAAATCCTCAGTTCAGATGTGGTCTTAACTCCTTGTCTCCCAGGTACACACAGTCACTATGTACATTGCATCTGTTATCATTCGGCACATATCCGCATCCTGCTTAGACTGTTAGCTTCAGTCGCTTCCTGTAACGTTGATCTAACGCCAGGATTTTAGCCTGTTGATACAGTTTCTACAATTCTGAGTGACCTGCTGCAGCACAGCTGGTCTCGGCTTAAAAAATCTTGGTCAACATAGATGGGGTACAAAGTGTTAAAATAAAGCGTCCTTCCAAAGTTGATGACAGGTCCCCAGAGTATTCACAAAATTATATGGTACTGGAACTGGAAGCCTTGCACGGCGACGAAAAAGATGTCCACGCCTACATGAAGAAGCATCCTTCACGGCTTCAGCGGAAACAGTCGGCTGGGGATGAGGACAGCACCTATGTAAAAAATATAGACAAGAACAAAAATATATGTCAATGGGAAAACAAAGAAACAAGTAGAGAAGGACCTCCCCACCTTTACACAGTGAAAATGAAAAACACATGTGAATGTACTTATGTTTTAAATCTCCCCCCCCCCCCCCCCCCCCCCCAATTAAGACCAATTATCCAAGATATTTTTCAGTCCTCAAAGGAGAATTTCACTGTTCTCACGGAACCCTGTAGAAAACTGAGCTGTGCTAATATATTATATAACTGCAAACATCCCTCAAATTCAATATTGCAAGCCACTATACATTCCTCATAAAGGCACTTCATGCTCACGTGTGAAAACTAACATAAGTTTACAAGTGTGTATCTACTTATAATAATAATAATAATAATAATAATAACGGGCATTTATAAAGCGCCTTATCAGAAGTTCAAAGCGCGTGACAACAATACGTGTATAAAAAATTCATACAATCACTGTCAGATTCAAACAACACATCATGCACATCTCACATCCCCAGACTCTATGCCAAGGCCAAAAAAAAAAGAAGTCTGTTTACGGTATCCCGACCGACCCTATTTTTTTGCGCGACCCTAGACTTTTTTTTGGCATTTGGGAAAAAAAGAAAAAAAATCAAAATTTTAAAACAAAGTTTGTCAATGTTTTTTGGCAAAATAATTTGATGTTTTTTGGAGAAAAAAAAAATCCCGACCTACCGACCCTATTTTTTGGGCTGATGTTACCGTAAACAGACTATTTTTTTGTTTGGCCTAAGGAACTATCCGTAATGTTGTTGGAACAAGTGAGTTTTCAAATTGGACTTAAAAGATGAAATCATGTATGGAGAGTGACGTAATAGAAAGGGGAGTGAATTCCATAACTGAGGGCCATGATATGAAAACGTGCGGAAGCCATGAGCCTTGCGTTTAAAGCAACCTTGACGGAGAAGTCGAGCATCAGCAGAAGAATGAAGGGTGCGAGAGGGAGTGTAGAGGGAGACCAGTTACGAAAGATAGGCAGGTGCCGATTCAGAGAATGAGAGATGATCTTGTAGCAGAAGCAGGCAGCTTTATACCTAATACGTTGAGACACAGGAAGCCAGTGAAGTTCTTTCATGAGAGGAGTGCTGCAGAGTGTTGTACTTTTTGCAAGGGTTGGAGAGTGGAGTCAGGGCAGCCTAGGAGAAGGGATTTGCTGTAATCTAATCTACACAGAATGCAGGATGTAACGAGAGTTTTAGTGGCATCAACAGTCAGAAATGTTCTTGTGGAACCTATTCTTCTAGTTCTAATGTAGTACCTGTTTGTAGTGAACTCACCAGCAGGAGTATTGCATACATAATTACGCATTACTGAATTAAAGTAACTATTTTCAAAGCTTCTCGCTTACCTTGGAATAGTGTCAAGCAGCTTATGTTGTGTCTAGATCAGCAATCAGATCTTCACACTCAGCCTGCACTTGCTGAAAACTGGACATGCCTGTATCTCAATCAAGCTGTTGTTGCGGAGACAACGGAACCATGCTCAAGTCAGGTCCAACTGAAATAAAAGCATATTGTTAGCTGATAAATGATTTGATCAAGCAAAACCATGCGGTATTTTTTTAATAAAATATTTTGTATACCCCGCTAATGCAAAAATAATGTACTTATTTACTATTAGCATTAATTTTAGCTGGTCATTCAAACCAGAGCTTGTTCTAGAACTCCACAAGAACAACCATGGCAGTTGGCAATGGCACTGGCAGAATACAGATCAAAACAATATTAGTATTAGCCTCACCAAGGGTTGACTTCCCATCAAAATGAATGACGGACTGAGTCAAACTTCAGAGACATTACAATTTTTCACAACGATTTTTTCAGCAAACAGCCATGTTTACCTGTACAAATGTATCAGTGATATCACTATGAGTATGACAGTATGACAGTGTGGTAAGCTTACCGACGATTCGTTCAGTATAGTCTTTCTATGTAAGTAGTGGTCCAGTGAACGATACCTTCCGCCTGTGGTTCGAGACAGAGATTAAGTTGAAACTTAATTCGAGAAGCCAAACACTGACGAATACTTACGTATTTTGAGCAAAACCCACGCACGTCGACCACAAGTTGATGTCTGCTGGAGTGCGTAATCATAACGTAGAGGACAACAGTTTCACTTGGCTGGCTTCGGTTATTCCCTGTATCTGTTCCTTGCTGTTCTCCAAGAGACACCATGGTGCAGCAAGCTGAAGGGTGTCCTGTCGTATTTCCTCAAAGTTGTAGTAGGCAACCAGGAGGTGGGGGGCGACTGACCTGCAGCAGAATTCAAATCAATTAGTCAAGTCACTATGACATATCTTTATTGTTATCGCCACACGACGGGCGCTGTGGCGGGGTGGTAAGACGTCGGCCTCGTAATCGGAAGGTCGAGGGTTCGAATCCCGGCCGCCTGGTGGGTTAAGAGTGGAGATTTTTCCGATCTCCCAGGTCAACTTGTGTGCAGACCTGCTAGTGACTTATCCCCCTTCGTGTGTACAGTAGTCCCTTCCATTTCCGGCCCTTTCGTGGGCGTGAACCTACCCGGAGCGGCCAGCTTTCCCATGACTAATGAGTTTTCCTTCTATAATTGACTCTTAATGGCCGTTAACCTGTCTGACGCGGTCAACGGTCACTGATTTTTGCCCTAAGGTGCCCCTCTTACTCGACAGGAGCGGCCACTTAACGGCCACTTGTCACTTTCGCGGGTGAGCGCCTGTGGTGTGTGTGTGTGTGTGTGTGTGTGTGTGTGTGTGTGTGTGTGTGTGTTGTGTGCACAGACGGCACAGCACGAGCAGACGACATGAATACTTACGCATGCGCAAACTGTAAATACAGACATGCGCATACATGTACATTTACGGCAGTCACTTCCGGATCGATCACAGCTGATGTGAGTTTGAAACACTTGTTTATCTGACACTCAAATACATATATAATAATCCAAACAACACACATAGAAACATACGAAACAATAGCTTAGCCAGGACGATCGAGTTAAACACGCAAATAATTAAGATGTATAAACGAAAGCAAAACTAACAGAGACAATGAATCGGCGGCTCGTGGATGATCGCTTTCTTTTCTTCATGAAAACTTGATCGTGTTTTGGTTTTTTTTTTGGAGG
The DNA here is from genome assembly GCF_037325665.1 of Littorina saxatilis. Classification (NCBI taxonomy): domain Eukaryota; kingdom Metazoa; phylum Mollusca; class Gastropoda; order Littorinimorpha; family Littorinidae; genus Littorina; species Littorina saxatilis. Next base: position 27,109 of record NW_027128549.1, read on the forward strand.
AGGAGGGGGCCTGTAATGAACGGCCACCTGATATTTGCGGTCACCTTTGCAATGACTAATGGGTGACCGGATATGGCAGGTACTACTGTACACGCAACCACAAGACCAAGTGCGCATGGAAAAGATCCTGTAATCCATGTCAGAGTTCGGTGGGTTATGGAAACACGAAAATACCCACCATGCTTCCTCCGAAAGCGGCGTGTGGCTGCCTAAATGGCGGGGTAAAAACGGTCATACACGTAAAAACACGAGTGTACATGGGAGTTTCAGCCCACGAACGCAGAAGAAGAAGTTATCGCCACACCAACCCTAAATTTTTCCTACCATACTGTACTATTTGTTATCCGAGAGAGAAAAAATCCATGTTGCAGACTCAACTGGAAAAATTCCCTTCTCCATCATCTAGTGGACAGAGCTCACATGATTTCAAACAAATCTTTTTTTAAAGTCACATACTTTGTGCGACAGTGTTAGTTTACTGTAACTGTAATTTATAAATAGCAAATTAAAAAATATCACTTATCAGATAATCAGCTAAATGCCTGGCAGATGACCCTCATTCAAAGTGAGTCGTGGCTAAACCATGAAACTAGAAAAACAGGTTATAATATATAACTATAAATCTCACACTGACAGCGGACAGAAACTGAGAAAACACCCAGTATACATGTACCGGTACTCACAAAAGAGTTACAAGTAGCATATTATCACTATCAGTATCACTAATAGCATACTATACTGGGCAAATAACAGCAATTTTTACTCACTGGGGGTTTCCTGGCTGGAGTCTTTGGTGTTTCTGTTAGGCGCGTTTGATCGATCTGCGCGATCGCACTGCGCGTTTGGTGGATCGATCAAACGCGCACACATCGATCGATGTGTGCGCGTTTGATCGATGCAAAGAATACAATACAAGAATCGTTAAAACGCGCAGCTCTTATACTTGCGCATTTGGACGATCTGTCACAAAGTAAGTCCCTACCACACACAAACGTCGCACGCCGGAAGTGAAAAGTTTCAAATACAGGAATGTTCCGAAATATACCCCGACAACGTTTTTGATTACAATTCAGCTATTTTTTCTTTTTTTTTTTATTACTGCTGAGCTCTATTCACATAGGCTCAAGTTAGTTTTATTGCTTCAGTCTCTCTTCATTCGTTTAACTCATACATGATGGAGAGGTTTAGGCACACACTGCGGCAAGTGGAGGCAGATATATGCATCAGCCATGTGTCCCAAATCAATCTTGATGTCAAGCGAAAAGTTCAATACGATTGTGAACCACCTAAGAGACAAACACACACACACACACACACACACACACACACACACACACACACACACACACTGCACACATGCACTTACATACACCCAGACACATACACATACACACCCGCGCACATACACACACATGCACAACCTTACACACACAAACACACACACACGGGCGGGGATGTAGCTCAGTCAGTCGGTAGCGCGCTGGATTTGTATCCAGTTGGTCGCTGTCAGCGTGAGTTCGTCCCCACGTTCGGCGAGAGATTTATTTCTCCGAGTCAACTTTGTGTGCAGACTCCCGCCTCGGTGTCCGAACACCCCCGTGTGTACACGGCAAGCACAAGACCAAGTGCGCACGATGACTGCCTAAATGAGAGAGAGAGAGACAGAAAGAGAGAGAGAGAGAGAGAGAGAGAGACAGAGAGAGAGAGAGAGAGAGAGAGAGAGAGAGAGAGAGAGAGAGAGAGAGAGAGAGAGACGCACGCGGGCCAAGGAAGAGAGAGAAAGAGATACAGGGACAGGGACAAACATACTGAAAGTAGCTGAAGTATATATGGGTTCATCGACAGAGAGAGAGAGAGAAAGAGAAAGACCTATTTCCGGTCATAACTTCCGGTCATTGCCAGCAGACGTGTGTGTGCGTAGTACGATGGTGATTTGTGAGACGGATCGTCCAAATGCGCAAGTATATAAGAGCTGCGCGTTTTAACGATTCTTGTATTCTTTGTATCGATCAAACGCGCACACATCGATCGATGTGTGCGCGTTTGATCGATCCACCAAACGCGCAGCGCGATCGCGCAGATCGATCAAACGCGCCTAACATTTCTACTGACTTCTGTAGCACATGGTTGGTTGGCAGACTTCCTGGAATGAGTGCTCGCTTGCCTGTAGGCCCAGCAAAAAAACATGCAAAGAAAATGTTCAAAATGCTGAGTCGAAATTATAAGTTAAATTAACTAAACAGACCTATACATTTAGATCTATTGAAATAAAAACAAGAATTAGTAAAACACACTACTGCAAATCTGTCAAGAATGAACAAGACTGACTCAGTGACCGAGTAAAACAACAAAAGAAATCTAAGTTCTAACCCAGAAGTTTACTAGAATATATTCAAAAACACATTATCACAAGAACAAAGAGTGGTTTTTCCCCATTACCTAATAATTATAGCTCAGAATTACGCCTTTGTCAATGTATGATTCAGAATACGATTGTGTTATTTTTTGTCTGCGAGCTGTAAAAGTACTAGTTACTACAAGTACTAAGCCTCATACTGATTGATTGATACTACTAGAGCTTCGTCACTTGAAGCATTACAAGCAAAACAACACAGCACAGACAATCAGATGAAAGCTTATTTTCGCTATATTACTAGTTTTTTTACGTACCGTATTTGAAGCATGTTTCTTTGAAATGTCGGGAACATCCTCGCATTCTTCGGGTTGAAAAGCTTGTCAGCACGGTTGATTTTGTGGAAGAGCAGCTCTCCATTCGGCATCCGCTTTTCCGTTTGGTATACCATGGAAAGTTATAAGCGTTGAAGATCTTAGTGAGCTCACGCTGCATCCAGGCATACAAACAATTTGCACCGGGCATCTTGAAATCATGGTTCACTTCTCTGGCATCATCGAAAAATGGCGAAACGGAAGTGACTTTTTTCGGAATGCAGCTTTCTTCCGGTTGTCAGCACTTACCGCGAGCGCAGCGAGTTGGCGATTGATCCAGTCAATACACAACTATGCGCCGGCATAGACCACTGATCTAACAAGAAAAATGTTCATTCAAAATGAACAGCGTCGATGCAATGTCCACCAAAGATTTATTTTGGGAAGTGTTTAAAGGTTAGGGTCAAAAGTTAATGAATTGCATGTTGTGCTGGATATAGGCCTATATAAATTGTTTATTTCAGTCAATGCTTGCCATAATTGATCAAACAGCCACAAGAAAAAAAAACTTTTTAATTAAAAAATAGAGCTTGTTTGAAACAGGTAGAAAGGAAGCAGAGTTGATATTGCAATATCTGTACGTGGGAATGTGGTGAAAAAAGTGCTAAAAGTAGTAAGTCAGTCTCAGATCCATTTCAAATATTTATTGCAGAAAAACAAAATACAAATTACAAAAAAACACAGAACCATTACCAGGTGTCCTAGGAATGTTTTGAAAACAATAGTTTTAATTTTACACTGTAAATACAGGAATCAGAATTAAACACCTCAAACTGATTGGCACATGCATAATGAATCACCTGGAATTGCAACAGGGAGATACTGAAGTAATTGGAAACAAACATCTGAAATTGACAGAGAAACAATTGAAAATATAGTACCAGTTGACATGAGCGTACAATATTTTAATGGAAGTGCAATTTTAGCACGAAGCATCCGCACGAGGATGCACTAACACTGAATTACATAGTGCCACAAAATGTGTACGGACATTTCACAACCGTGCATTATTAGCACAGAACACATACATGGGGCGCACAAAACATTATTGTGACAATAATTTACACGAAACATTTCACATAAGTACATTTTTATGCATGGTGCATCTACTACAGGAGGGTGCTCCAACAATGATGCATAGTGCCAACATTTAGCGCAAACTTTTCACAACAGTGCATTATTACCACAAAGCGCATACAGCGATTATATAGTAGCAAGTTGCACTAAACATTTGAACAAAATGCATTTTGTTCAAATGTTAACAGCACAGCACCAAGTTTTGCATAAGTGCACAACAGCACTGACCATTTCACAAAAGTGCATAACAGATGTGACAATTTTACAAAAGTGCATTGACCATTTCAGGCAGATGGCTAACATGCAGATTTCGCTTTTGTCTGTCTTTCTTTGAAAAGTAGGCATGTTCAAGATCGATGAAGTCATGAGCAATTGGGTTAGATGACAGAAAAGATTCAAAAACGTCAGATTCAGTTAGATGACAGAAAAGATTCAAAAACGTCAGATTCAGTGTTTTGGGCACTGTTGAACAGGAACATTCTCTCCTGTTCAACAAATGTGGGTTCAATTCAAAAGCAACATTGTCACAGATAGGCTAGTGTTACATTTCTGTAAAGTTTCAAAAACATCTTCCATGTTTTGGTTACTGTTGAACAGAGGCATATTTTCCTGTTCAAAAAAGTCTGACACAAATTTTCGTAGTTGTGGGTTAAGGTTCGATCTATACCGTCATTCAAACGAGTCGTAGAACCGTCATTGTCACAGATAGTGTTACATTTCTGTTTTACATTCAAACGAGTCGTTGAAGTAGTAGTACATTTGCGTTTGGTTGTTTTTTCTTTTAGATTCCTGTCACTCATACTAGCAGTATTGATTGAGGTACATAAATCTGTTGATGTACAGGGATGACTTGTTTGTAATGAATCCTTGTTTCCTCCACATTGAGTTTGCATTGCAGTTGGACAGAAATGAACAGGTGTTAATTGATAAACACATTGATAATGGCTTTTGAGAAAATCAATCAATTCTGCAAAGGAATTAACTTGATGACATCAAAACTGCAGCGCCATTTGAAGAATGGTTACCATTTCTGTTTCTTTGATGGGAACTGATGATCAAACAAATAAAAACTTTGACTATCCAAGTTACCATGAATGGCAATAGTTGACTCCTTTAAAGTAGCAAGGATATAATTTGAGACGATAAACGCCTGATGCAATACCTCCTCAAGGTCAGTCAACTCAAAAACCTTCATCATTCGCAACATCCGAGTAGGCAACACAGCGGGATTCGTATGTCCAGAAATCATGTCGAAAAAATATTCCATTTCAAAAGCATGTCCAACCACAGTTGTTGGCAAGTGTTCGTGTCCGAGGTAGCCTTCAGTGTGTGTATATGTATTCATGTGACAGAGAGCGTGACCTCATTCTTCAATCCTCTCTCTCTCTTCAGTCTTTCTCATTCGAACGCACACACGCAAGAACGTAGCCGCTACGCACGCATGCACGCACACAACCAACACAACACACACCACACACACACCCCGCTGACGCACAAACCACGCACTCACACACTGACTGTCGGCAAGCATCTCTTTTTGTTTTCTTTACCTTTGTTTATTGTGTTTTTCGATATTTGTGTTTATTTTTGCTTGACTTATCTGTTTTATTTAATGTTTGCTATCCACATCGGTGATAAATTTTCTTCTCAGTCTCCGAGTCAGTTTATTTCTGCACGCCGCTTTGGTACTCCTTGTTTTTACTAACTGGTGTATTGTGCGCGATTTGCGGATTTATTTTTTATTCTTTCATATGCTGTTGAAGGTGTTGTGGGTGTTATTGTCTGTATATTGTTGCGTCTGTGTAATGCCTTACAAGAATTTGCATTCGCTCTCCTGCCAGTACAGAGTCCAAACTTTATTGGGTGTAATGTGCCTGTGTTCTGCTGGCAGTCGAGCACAGATAGTTTTCAAACATTCCTCATACCGCCTCGCGCTGCGACCTGAGTAAAGCGCTTCTTTGG
>NW_027128550.1:0-10221 GCF_037325665.1 Littorina saxatilis
TGTGTGTGTGGTTTGGGGGAGGGGTTCGTAGGGGGAGAGGATAAGTGTGTCTGTTGATTTGTATGTGTGTTAAAGTGTATGCGTGTGTGTGGGGGGGAACTAGAGATTGGGAGTTGGCGCGTCTTTGGATCTGTGTGCATGTGTATGTGTGTGTGTGTGTGTGTGTGTGTGTGTGTGTGTGTGTGTGTGTGTGTGTGTGTTAATTGTTTTAGTGTACGCGGACGTACGTGCGTGCGAGCGTGTGCTTGCGTGTGGGGTGTATTTAAGTGTATGCGCGTAAGATGTGTGTTTAATTGCGTGCGTGCGTGCGTGCGTGCGTGCGTACGTGCGTGCGTGCGTGCGTGTTTGTGTCGGGTGATGGGGGAGGGTGGTTGTGTGTATGTGGATATGAGTGTGTGTGTGTTTTGGGGGAGGGGTTCGTTGGAGGTGAGGATAAGTGTGTCTGTGAATCTGTATGTGTGTTAAAGTGTATGCGTGCGTGTGTGGGGGAACTAGAGATTGGGAGGGGGGGAGTTGGCGCGTCTTTGGATATGTGTGCGTGTGCGTGTGTGTGTGTGTGTGTGTGTGTTTGTGTGTTTGTGTGTGTGTGTGTGTGTGTGTGTGTGTGTGTGTGTGTGTGTGGATTGTTTCAGTGTAAGCGTACGTACGTACGTGCGTGCGAGTGCGTGCGTGCGTGTGTGGGAATGTTCAATCAATCAATCAATGAGGCTTATATCGCGCATATTCCGTGGGTACAGTTCTAGGCGCTCTACAGTGATGCCGTGTGAGATTATACGTTAATTGGATCTGTGATCCAAACATGGCTTTTGGTCAATCGAGATGGAAGTTTATTCCACAAGCCCGTAGGGCGAGTGGAATAAACTGCCATCGAGATTGACCAAAAGGCATGTTTGGATCACAGATCCAATTAACATATATATCTCGACATTCACTGGTCTTAGGGTTGTTGTTTTCAAAGAAGAAAGAAACTTGCTTGAACACGGACCACTTCTCCGAGCAAAATCAACAAACCTAATCACTCGCATTCCACCTCAAGGTCTCGGCCAACCAAGACTATGGCATACTCGTAGCAAAGCCGCCGAATGGTACCGTAAACCAAGAATAGTGACGTAAGAGAATAGAATGTCGTCTTTTGATTTGGAACGTGACGTGTTTCAGAACTTCTTCTGGACAAGTCGGATGGTCTTCTGCGTAGTGGTTGGCACGAGATTCGTTTTCTTCTTCGACAGTTCATCCTCCGATACTGTAGCAAAACGTTTCATCTTTTTTTCACCGTCGAGTATGCGGACGACTGAACTTTTACCGCTAAAAAGTAGTCCTTTAGGAATCATTACGCCGAGTCCGAACATGAGGTCTGAACATTGTTTTTAGGCAGGATCTAGGTGAAAGCGAGGCTGTTCTTATCTCTGTGTACAGTCGAGAGAGAGAGAAATACATGTCGAGACATAAATTTTTATACGGCCAGTAATTGCAGCCATTTTGGCGCATATTTACCTTTCACGGCCAATTATTCCAAGTCACACGGGTATAGGTATACAATTATTTACTGTGCCTTAGCAATTTTGCCAGGAAAGACCCTTTTGTCAATCGTGGGATCTTTAACGTGCACACCCAATGTAGTGTACACAGGGGGGGGGGGGGGGGGGGGGGGGGGGGGAGTTCGGACACCGAAGAGAGTCTGCACACACAGTTGACTCTGAAATAAATTTCCGCCGAACCTGGGATCGAACTCACGCTGACGGCGGCCAACTGAATACAAATCCAGCGCGCTACCAACTGAGCTATATGCCCGCCCCTCTATGTGTGTGTATCTGTGGATCTGTTTTATTGTGTGTGTGTGTGTGTGTGTGTGTGTGTGTGTGTGTGTGTGTGTGTGTGTTGTGTGTGTGTGTGTGTGTGTGTGTGTGTGTGTGTGTGTGTGTGTGTGTGTGTGTGTTTATGTGTTTATGTGTTTGCGCGTGTGTTTGTGTGCGCGTGCGCGTGTGTTTGTGTGCGAACATAAAAAACAACAACAAAACCAGGATCAATCAAAAATGATCCTTGTATATTGTTTTAGTGTAAGCGTACGTACGCTCGTTCGTGCGTGTGTGTGTGTGTGTGTGTGTGTGTGTGTGTGTGTGTGTGTGTGTGTGTGTGTGTGTGTGTGTGTGTGTGTGTGTGTGTGTGTGTGTGTGTGAGTGATTGGAGTGGGAGGTGTGAGAGTGGGTGGGAATGTTCGCATGTGTGTGTGATGTTTGTTTACGTGCGTGCGTGCGTGTTTGCGTGCGTGCGTGTGTGTATGTGTCGGGTGATGGGGGAGGGGGTAGTGTGTAAGTGGATATGAGTGTGTGTGTGTGTGTGTGTGTGTGTGTGTGTGTGTGTGTGTGTGTGTGTGTGTGTTGATTGTTTTAGTGTAAGCGGACGTACGCGCGTGCGTGCGTGTGCGTGCGTGTGTGTGTGTGTTGGGAAGTGTATTTATGTGTATGCGTGCGTGCGTGTGTGTGATGTTTGTTTAAGTGCGTGCGTGCGTGTTTGTGTCGGGTGATGGGGGAGGGTGGTAGTGTGTATGTGGATATGTGTGTGTGTGTGTGTGGTTTGGGGGAGGTGTTCGTTGGGGGTGAGGATAAGTGTGTCTGTGGATCTGTATGTGTGTTAAAGTGTATGCGTGCGTGTGTGGGGGAACTAGATATGGGGGGGGGGAGTTGGCGCGTCCTTGGATCTGTGTGTGTGTGTGTGTGTCTGTGTGTGTGTGTTTGTGTGTGCGTGCGCGTGTGTTTGTGTGTGCGTGCGCGTGTGTTTGTGTGCGTACGTAGAGTTGTAACTGTCGGGGAAGGGCTATGGATTTGGAGCACTTTGTTTCCAAATGATTTCCAGTTTATCTTTACTCCAAGAAGTTGTGTACGTGTTGTTTGTTCTCTGTTCAGTGAGCTTAATGTAGGTGTGCTAACACTAGGATTACAATAGAAAGTGTTGCCGCCAAGGCACACACACACACACACACACACACACACACACACACACACACACATACCCACACACACACACACACACACACACACACACACACACACACACACACACACACACACACATCAAAGCACCCACACATGCTCGCGCAGATGAACTGTCAAAAATGAAGAAAACAAGATTTCAAATTCATCATACGTAGAATGTATTAATCATTTAAGAACCGGAATAGTTTTGACACTGAATTGATATCACAGTATTTGTTGTTTTTTAGCAAAATATCCCAAAACAGTTCTCAGCGGTAGACGTATGGTATCAAAATGATATTTCCTCTCTCTCTCCCCCTTTCCCACTCTCTCTGTCCATCTCTCTGTCCATCTCTCTGTCCATCTCTCTGTCCATCTCTCTGTCTCTGTATTTGTTCTCTCTCTCTCTCTCTCTCTCTCTCTCTCTCTCTCTCTCTCTCTCTCTCTCTCTTGTTAGCATGTTCATGGATGTTTCCATGGAGATAGACCACGCATTCCACTGTCCCTAGAAAATTTACTGTCTGTCCGTGACGTCATTTCTTGATGACGCTAATTTTTAATGAAATCATGCGCTTGTCAGTGAACAACAAGCGATGTGTTGAGAGATTTTTCTTTCCGTATTTTAAAACTATAAAAATGTCACTCGGGTTGTTGTTGTCGGTGTCGGTGGTGATGGTGTCGGATGGTGGTGGATGTCGTGGTAGAGGATGATGTTGTCGTCGTAGTTGTCAGAGAGCGGCAGGTTGTAAGGACAGGTATTGCTGATTTTCAGTAAATGGAGTCAATAAAATGCTGAATTTCAGTTCAACGGTTGTTGTTGTTGTTGTTGTGGTTGTTGTTGTTGTTGTTAGACATCGTTGGACGTTGCGGGACGTGTAGTTGAGACAGGTGGTGGTGGTGGCGGTGACGAGATGTGGGTGTCACTCAGTGTCGCTGTCGCTGTCTATGCCAACATACTTCACCCAGATCACCTGGGCCGTGGACCGCGACATGGATCTCAGGCGGCCGGTACTGTCAGCATCAGCACCAACACCATACCCAGGGTCCAGGTAGACGACGACGGGTCTCTCCAAGCCCCATACTGTGTTCTCATGGGCCACCGTCACCGCCTCGTCTCGACCCCTACCTGCCGCTCTCTGTGTGGGACCCGATGTCATTTCAGCCAGTTGTCTAACGGCCGCTGTGTCGTTATGAGCCACCTTACGGGTGGGGACGCCGCGTGACTCGAGGCCCCGGATGAAGGGTGCTGGTGACATGGGGTGATCATCCGGTGTGTCTGTGTCACAGTACATGTCACCCAGCACAAAGACGTCGCTGTAGGTGAGGCCGCCCTGCCCGTGGGGAGCGTTGTCATCGCAACCTGAAACATCACACACACCGTCAACACCACATCGTCGTTGTGTAAGATACATCCACACCGACTTCAACAACTACAACAACAACACCAACAACAACAACAGCAACGACGACGACGACACCACCATCACCAGCAACAACAACCACGACACAAACAACAACGACGACCCATGTCTAACTTCCGCACCAACACCGGCTGCAGCAACACGTGAACAGAGACTACAACTACACCAGCAGCACCACAACCACCTGAAAATAGGAAAAACAATTTTATATTATTTAGGGTTCAACACCTCACCTTGGCAGACTTGTGACGATATTATGTAAAAACGTCACAGTTAATGACGCAAATACCAATATTTCTTGTAAGTATAATGACGTCATCGAAATGTTGTACACCGACCTGACTGACACTTACTGCATTGCGAGAGAGAGAGAGAGAGAGAGAGAGAGAGAGAGAGAGAGAGAGAGAGAGAGAGAGAGAGAGAGAGAGAGAGAGAGAGAGAGAGAGAGAGAGAAAGAGAGAGGCAGACAGACAAACAAACAGAAAGACAGACAAACAAACAGACAGACAGGCAGACAGACAGGTGGACAGACAGACAGACAGACAGAGAGACATATGTGTACTGACCGACACGAAGATCTCGCAGCATGTCTGCCACCAGCTCCCCGCACCGTGCACACTGCGATGGATAGTTACCCTCATGTCCCTGTCTGTCACCGCGGTAGTCAAGACCATAGTGACGAACCGTCAGGACAGGTGGGCCGTCGCACGGTGCGGACACTGGCGGCCTGGTGTAGGCCGGGACCGTTCCTCTCTTCATATCGTTAGCCTGCTCCACCTCTCTCACCACAGCAGGTGGGCTTCTCAGGGGCTGTGTCAGTTTGCGGACGTAACGCTCCATGTCGGCAGGTACATCTAGCTTAACGCCTGCTGCCCACAAGGTGAACCGGACGTGTCGTTGTTTTAACGCCCGGTAGATCTCTGCTATGACGTCACTGTAACAGAACAGACAGGTGTGTCAGTGTTTATAAACAGAACAGACAGGTGTGTTATAGTTCTCACAAAACTCAGTTGTTTTAACCCATATCCTACCAACATTTTTTTTTTAGATATTTTTTATTTTTTTTCGCTTTTTCCCATCACAAACACACTCTCTAACACAAATATAATCATAACATTTGAACTTTTATTTTTCTTATGAGTTTTTGAGGACGCACGCTTGAAGAGTGCATGGTAGCCAACGGGTACGTATAAGTGTTCTCATGATGCACGCTCAGAGAGTGCATGGTATCAAGAGGGTACGTGTTTTTTTTATCTCCAAAACTTCACAAACAAATGATACGAACAAACACAAAGTAGTGATGACAAGACCTACAGTTCACAAATAGTTTCTCAAACTCATAAGTTTCAACTTTGAGCTCTGTAGACATGGCAAGTTGAGCAGAGCGTCATGGAAGACCTGCACGCTCAGTGGATGCCGTGAAACGCATTGAAGCACTGATTGTGAAGTCCAACTGTGCATTTCAGGCAGAGTTTCTTGGTGTTCTTCTTGCACAGTGCGCACCGCTTTGTTGTCTGCGATGGACCAGCGAAATGACCGACGCCATCAAACCTGACTTCGTCTGGCACTCTGTGGACGGCAGGCAGAGCAAGTCGAGCAGCACGCCGTGGCATGGCAATGGCTCCATGCCGCATCAGGTAGACTTGCACAATGCGTCGCCGGAAGGCAAGCAAGTCGAGAGGCTCGGCGGTGTGTGCATCTGTTCTCCGGAACAACAGCCACGCATTCTGCATCACGAGTTCCAGCACATGTGCAAAATATGGCCACCACCACTTTTTGGTGCGCAAAGAGATCCGATAGGCATTGATATTTTGATCTGCCCTGTCAACTCCACCCATGGTTGCGTTGTACACTCTGATCAGATCTGGCTGCTCTATCTGAACAAACTGACGTTGTGCTCTTGACCAGCGCCGAACTCGTGCAAGCGGCATCACACGATCGCAGTTGCTCGCCACGGTCACTACACTGTTGTCGTTCCATTCCACAACCAGTACGTTGCTGCGTCGGTCATGACGGAAGTCTAGGGCACCACGGTCTTCTTTGGCGAACCGGGTGGCATCTCTCATTGGGCAGGTGTTCTATGCGGTTCTTCCTGATTGTTCCTGTCGCCCCTATGCTGTTAGCCGCAAGATCACTCAGCAGTGGAAGAGATGTGAAGAAGTTATCAAATGTCAGGTGATAAGGGCGTTGTGGAAGCTCCGAAATCAGATCTTTGACCACCGTTCCCCCGAGACCAAGACGACCGTATGGTTGACCACCGCCAGCCCCAGTGTACGGTTCGAATTGAACAACGTACCCAAGCGGGTCAGCGAGGGTCCACAGTTTGAAACCAAATCTAATTGGCTTCCCTCGGATGAATTGTTTTGTCGAGTGGTGTCCGAAATAGGGGACCATGCTCTCATCGATTGAGAGATGTTGCTGCTCAGGGAAATACAACAGACACCTCTCGTTGATCATCGAGAGGAATGCCCTGACTTTGCTGACCTTGTCGTTTGGGTCCAGTGTGTTGTCTGCAAGGTGGAGAAATCTCATGTGTTCATCGAACCTGTTCCTGCTCATGGCACCAGAGACAGCGGTGTTGTGACAGTCAGTGTTTCTCTCCCAATACATGGTTCTGCGTGGAAGCTGGTTGTATCCAGAGAGGAGCAGTATGGCCATAAATGTGCGGAACTCTTGCCTGGTGGTAACAAAGGTGTGGTTCCCTTTGTCTCTCCTCGCGTAGAGATTTGTCTGATCCACGATGTAATCAACCACGTCATCGTCAATAAAGAGTTCAAACATCTCCAAAGGATTGACGTTTTCATTGAGAAATTGTGCTTGTGGAAGGACAGGCCACTGTTGTTGGAGATTTAGATTTCTTGGAAGATCTTCTCGTCTCCAATTACGCACAGCAGGTTGCTGCAGGCGCTGTTGCCTCTGATTCTGTAGCAGGCGGCCTGCAAGCTGTTGCCGAGGCACCGGTACCTGAATAGGAGCAGGTTGATTTCGCTGGCGATTACGTAGGTTACGTAGAGCAGGTGCCTGCTGTGGAGAGGCGGGTACTGATTGTGGAGAGGCGGGTACTGATTGTGGAGAGGCGGGTACTGATTGTGGAGAGGCAGGTACTGATTGTGGAGAGGCGGGTACTGATTGTGGAGAGGCGGGTACTGATTGTGGAGAGGCGGGTACTGATTGTGGAGAGGCGGGTACTGGTTGTGGAGAAGCGGGTACTGGTTGTGGAGAGGCAGGTCGTCCAGGCGGGTCTTGATCTAACTCAGTCTCGTCGTTCGGGCCACCCATTCTGACTACCTGTCCATCACTGCGAGTCACTACTCCTTCAGCCTCAGCGTGAAGCTGACGACGGTTCAAATTGTTTACCTGTCCACCCCCATCTTCCTCTCCGCTGTCTTCATCAGATAATTCCCCATCACCTGGGGGAGTGATGTACACAGCTGCATTGAAGAATCCATCTTCCTCGAGTTGACTCAAGACATCATGTACGTTCATCCGTCGTGGGAGTCTGAAAAAGAATGCAAAGAAATAGAGTAACGTCAGTATGTTTGAATAACTTGCAAAGAATTTAGTGTGTTTGGTGCAAGCGAGAGTGTATACAATGTATGTATGAGCCTATATGTAAATGCATGATTGCATACAGAAATATGCACACTTACAAGCATGTATGCATTCATAACCCACAACACCATGCCAGACGGGGAGGGGGGGGCGACATTGCAGGGGAGAGCAGAGACACGAACATAGCGTCAAAAGAACACAATACGAACATAGCATCAAAAGAACACAATATTATCATCAAAAGAACAAGAAATAGTGCCCCCTACGCCGCACCACTGGATCCGCCACTGCATGTTTATTTGAAAGTCAAAAGCATTTTACTATGTGCATGTTTATAGAGTATGTAAGGACACAACACCCAGGGGTCTCTCGCTACCATGCACGCGTGAGGCGTACGTAGCCCAGCACTAAATATAGGGGCCTTTCACTACCATGCACGCTTGGAGCGTGCAGAGACGTTACCTTTTACTTCGATCAAAAGTTCCATGGAACTTTCATCCTACACACAAATCGAATCTAACATGTTTTTCCATAGATGTCCATGCAAATAAAAGTGCAAGCTTTAGCAACATAACTGCTTTTGTAAATAAATGGCACTTACTGAGATTGACGTGAAGATTTCGAAGTCATTTTTCCGAGTCTGCTGCAGAAAAGATGTTTCCACGTGTGAGTTTTGCAAGCGGGAAGCGGGAAGGGGTGTTGGAAAGGTAGACAACTCTATCAGCAATCGCGGCACATCAAAATCAAAAGGGATCTCGCTTTCATTGCCACTGAAACCTTCAACTTTTTTAATGCACGTGTGAAGCGTGCATGGTAGGATATGGGTTAACGCACTGTAGATCTTCGTGATGACGTCACAGTAACAGAACAGACAGGTGTGTTATAGTTCTCACAAAACTCGGTTGTTTTAACGCAGTGTAGATCTTCGTGATGACGTCACAGTAGCAGAACGGACAGGTGTGTCAGTGTGTAGAAACAGAACAGACAGGTGTGTTATAGTTCTCACAAAACTCAGTTGTTTTAACGCAGTGTAGATCTTCGTGATGACGTCACAGTAACAGAACGGACAGGTGTGTCAGTGCCTGATTACACCTGGAATTACGAAACTGATAAAACAAAACAAAAACGCCTGGCAAAAAGGAAGTCACAAAGATTGCTGTTCAGGATAAGAATCACAGTGAACCTGAAATGAAATGACGCAATGATTAATAATGACGTAAACAGAATGACGTTATTTCGCTCCACTCTTCGTTACCTTGACCAAGTTTTTCCAATGGCAGACAAAGAAAGGGTGGCGCCTGATCAGACAGATTGATAACATCACTGATCAGTACACACCGCAGTGACAGTTGCTGAATTCACATTCTACATCGAATAAACATGCCATGGTCTATTATTCAAACTTGAAAATAAAGAGCCATTACTTCTACATAAATCTTCCGATTGTCTCGACCAAAAGCCCAGGAATGACCTTGTTGTAGAACAGGTGTGAATATAATAACATTTGTGAATTATCAGACTTCCTTCTAACAAACACGACCACACCGGCCAACACAAGAGTGACAGGAGGCTGTGTTAGATTCAGTGTACAGTGTCATTCTTACCACTCAGCCTCATCGGCCAGGATGTGCACGCGTCCGTGTGTCTGTGCGTGTTGACACAGCTCCTCCACCCAGGCCTGCACTTTCTTCATGTCTCCCTCCGCCATGTTGACGAGCTGCACGCTGCCGGCTCCCTGTCCGGCAGTCTCTCTCACCTGATGACCCACAAGGTAAGCAGCAGCAGCGCCATCATCACTCGTCTGAAGAACGAAGACGGTGCCGCAGCCCTTCCTCAGCAGAAAATGTCCCTTCAATATCAAGACTACGCTTTTTGAAGTGCCCGTCGGGCCCCAGAGGATCCTCACGTCGACATCGTCGTCGTCTGGCGGCTCCTCCAAGACTTGAAACTGCTGCGGGAACAGAGCGATGCATGTCATTGGTCGACCATGCTCCATTCCAACAGCGTGAACAAGATGGCCCTGGGTCCACAGCTGTAGTCTAGGCTGTCTGCTGAGGAATAGCTCAACCGTTGTCAGTGGTATGGAGAATCTGTCATCATACACATTCACACATTATTAGGTATATCGCACACGCACACACACACACACACACACACACACACACACACACACATACACACACACAAGCACACACACACAAACACACACACACACACACACACACGCACACATACACAAACACACACACACATACCGTTACACACACACACACACA